>NC_092227.1:87611511-87641511 GCF_036320965.1 Panulirus ornatus
CAATAGTTCACGGTGGTGAAACACGATAAATTCCCAAGTGCACTTTCGTGTAATGATCACATCGTCATGGGAGATGTGATCCTTACACGAAAGTTCACTTGGGATCTTATCGTGTTTCACTTTCCTCATGGTCATCAGCATATTTATGGGAGAGATGGTCAAAAAGGGAAGAGTAAAATAGCGAATGGGCGAGTTGGCGCTCCGAGGAGTTTGGTCGCTGGAGAATAAATTCTCCCATAAACTGTGAGGTGCGTAAAGTGTGTCTTATTATGAAGTCTTTCATTTTAAGCTACATTGTTCAGGTGAAATATAGTTTCCGATAGAGGGTAACAGATATGAATATCTCGTATAATACGGCAGGAAAAAAAGATAAAAAATAATGACAACGTGAGAAATATATGTGGGGTGGGGAAGCCGCCAGAGTCGCTCGAAGAATGATCGCTGTTGGCTGGTGCCCTCCAGGACGTCCGGAAGGTGAGGGTGGAAACATGTTCATGTACTGTGCGGGAAGGGAGGGAGTTGTACGCTCGTGGAGATATGTGAAACTATGGTTGAAGGTCACCAACAGATGCAAACACTCTGATATAGATTAGTAATATCATGGAATATAGCGTTTCTAAGGCGTCCACTAATAATACGAGATGGTGCCTCTTACATAAGGAAAACACACGAGAGTATAAAGTGTTACCGAACGCCGCCTCATTGTGATTACACCGCAAGTGAAAAATCACCAATGGCGAGGCTGGATCACTGTCAGTGTAGTATCGTCAGAGGAACGTCTCGTCACAAAGGAGTCTACATTTCCCTGTTACTGAAAGCAGTGCATCTTGAGCTACAGGAGCCCTTCTTCAGGACCTGGGTGACATAAAGTCTCTCATGAAACTGGCACAGGGTTTTATAAAAGTCCTATGATCAAATAAATATCAAGAGTAAACTTCATCTAAAAATGTGACCCGTTCACAAATATGAAACACTGCATGAAAAACTCCAAACGCTAATGAAGAAAGACAGGAAAGATATTACGAGCTTTTCATAACGAATTGTGCCTCTGAATCATTGCCATTCAGCACTATCTGCGAGCGGATGTTATAATACTGGCATAAGGGGACACTATTATATTTACAAACCACTATCGTGATTTCAGCTCAGTCAAAATAAAAGGGGATGGGGGTGGGGCTGGAAATCCTCCCCTTCCGTTTTTAAGTTTCTAAAAAAAAAGGAACAGAAAAGGTGGCCAAGTGGGGATATTTCCTCTAAGGCTCAGTCCTTTGTTCTTAATACCTCACTAATGCGGGAAATGGCGAATATGTATGATGAAAAAAAATATATATATATATTATATATATATATTTTTTTTTTTTTTTTTTTTTTTTTTTTTTTTTTATACTTTGTCGCTGTCTCCCGCGTTTGCGAGGTTGACGCAAGGAAAACAGACGCAAAAGAATTGGGGGCCCTACCCACATACTCATGTACTACACACGTCCACCACACAACAAATATAATACTACACAGCTTTCCATGGTTTACCGGACGCTTCACATGCCTTGATTCAATCCACTGACAGCACGTCAACCCCTGTATACCACATCGCTCCAATTCACTCTATTCCTTGCCCTCCTTTCACCCTCCTGCATGTTCAGGCCCCGATCACACAAATCTTTTTCACTCCATCTTCCACCTCCAATTTGGTCTCCCTCTTCTCCTCGTTCCCTCCACCTCCGACACATATATCCTCTTGGTCAATTTTCCTCACTCATTCTCTCCATGTGCCTAAACCCATTTTAAAACACCCTCTTCTGCTCTCTCAACCACGCTCTTTTTATTTCCACACATCTCTCTTACCCTTACGTTACTTACTCGATCAAACCACCTCACACACACAATGTCCTTCATACATTCTCATTTTCCAGCACAAATCCATCTCCTGGCAACCAATCTATCCATAGCCCACGCCTCGCAACCATACAACATTGTTGGTAACTACTATTCCTTCAAACATACCCATTTTTGCTTTCCGGGATAATGTTCTCGACTTCCACACATTTTTCAAGGCTCCCAAAATTTTCGCCCCCTCCCCCACCCTATGATCCACTTCCGCTTCCATGGTTCCATCGCTGACAGTGATCCACTCCAAGATATCTAAAACACTTCACTTCCTCCAGTTTTTCACCATTCAAACTCACCTCCCAATTGACTTGACCCTCAACCTACTGTACTATTACCTTGTCTTATTCACATTTACTCTTAACTTTCTTCTTCCACACACTTTACCAAACTCCGTCACCAGCTTCTGCAGTTTCTCACATGAATCCGCCACCAGCGCTGTATCATCAGGAACCAACAACTGACTCACTTCCCAAGCTCTCTCATCCCCAACAGACTTCATACTTGCCCCTCTTTCCAAGACTCTTGCATTTACCTCCCTAACAACCCCATCCATAAACAAATTAAACAACCATGGAGACATCACACACCCCTGCCGCAAACCTACATTCACTGAGAACCAATCACTTTCCTCTCTTCCTACACGAACACATGCCTTACATCCTCGATAAAAACTTTTCACTGCTTCAAAACAACTTGCCTCCCACACCATATATTCTTAATACCTTCCACAGAGCATCTCTATCAACTCTATCATATGCCTTCTCCAGATCCATAAATGCTAGCATACAAATCCATTTGCTTTTCTAAGTATTTCTCACATAATTCTTCAAAGCAAAACCACCTGATCCACCAATCCTCTACCACTTCTGAAACCACATGCTCTTCCCCAATCTGATGCTCTGTACATGCCTTCACCTCTCTAATCAATACCCTCCCATATAATTTACCAGGAATACTCAACAAACTTATACCTCTGTAATTTGAGCACTCACTCTTATCCCCTTTGCCTTTGTACAATGCACTCATGCACGCATTCCGCCAATCCTCAGGCACCTCACCATGAGTCATACATACATTAAATAACCTTATTTTTTTTCTGTTTATTATACTTGTCGCTGTCTCCCGCGTTAGCGAGGTAGCACAAGGAAACAAAAAGAATGGCCTAAACCACCACATACACATGTAAATACGTACACGTCACAACGGCGCACATCTACATCTACCTATACATCTCAACGTATACTTTTTATACATACACAGACATATACATACATACACATGTATATAATTCTTACTTGCTGCCTTCACTCATTCCCGTCGCCACCCTGCCACACATGAAATAACAACCCCTCCCCCGCACGCGCGCGAGGTAGCGGTAGGAAAAGACAACAAAGGCCACATTCGTTCACACTCAGTCTCTAGGTGATTTATATAATATATATATATATATATATATATATATATATATATATTATATATATATATATTATATATATATTTATATTTATATATATATGAAAGAGAAAAATGCGTTTTTTCCGTTTACTCCCAAAGACAAATTCACATCATCCGTCGACTGGATATACTCGTAAACACACTTAACTGTTCCTCGTGTTTGGAAAGGCAATAAAAGATGATTACTGTGTCTCCTCTGCACTCCCACACCTGGTGTCAGGATACCGGGGTAATTGTGGTAACGATTGCCTCTACCAACTCAATAAACAAACAGACGACCTCGCCTGGTAAGACGTCCGCCAACCACAACAGAGATGGTTGCGATTGCTTTTTTTCTCTTCTAGTTTTTTGCGAAAAAAATACTGGCGTGAAATCATTCTTTATTATCATCATTATTATTATTATCATCATTATTATATTATCATTATCATTAGTAGTAGTAGTATTAAAAGTACTATCATTATTATCATTATCATAATATTATTATCATTATTATCATTACTATTATTATTATTATTATTATTATTATTCAGTCTGAGGAAAGTGGAAAGGTCTGAGTTATAAATACATGGCAGGAGACTTGCATCAGGAAGGAAGAATATATTATTCTCTGAGTCAACTCACCTTGAAGACACATCAGAGGTCAGCGTCACTCCTGACATCAACAGATATTGGAAACAACGAATTCCAATAAAGCTTCACAATGTAGATGTTTGTCTTTGCTTAATAGAATTCTCTGCCTTACGTTCACTGTTTTGCTTTGCGTCTACTACATCTGGCGATATATATACCTTCAATGATTTCTATACTTGTATGCGTGTGTGAGCGAGCGAGCGACTACTCCTGGTGCGGAAGTGCTCACACTACCAAGGGAGAAAGTGTCTCGGGTGTCATTCCAAGCAGGACTCGTGTATCTGGTCCTCCAGCTCGGTAAAAATGTCAGGGTTGGGAGGACGACCGGACGGACGGAAGTAGGATGGTCGCTGGGTATTCCCTTCGCTGACGACTGATTTCTAATCTTGGCGTCAGTGGTTCCCCCACCCCAGCTTCCGCGGTGAGGGATACACACTCTCTCCGTCTCTCCAGTAATGACCCTTGGGTCTACGGTTTACCAGCTGAGGCTAATTTGTTACCAGTCATGGGAGTGACGAACGAAGCTGTGTATCGGTCTACAGTTATCGTCGCTTAACGGCATTCAAATGTTACTCGATCACGAACGGTCCCGGATGTACTCACACAGGAGAAGCTATAGTCTATGTCTTTTTCAGCGTATTCTGACGCAGTTCCTTGACGATTTAAGTTACTGGGAGAGAGAGAGAGAGAGAGTGAGAGAGAGAGAGAGAGAGAGAGATAGAGAGAGATGAGAGAGAGAGAGAGAGATTTCACTTCGGTCAATTGAAATGCACACGGCTACCTTGATATACGGCCAATGGTATGGGGACAGTATGGCTATAGAAATAGATCAATGATCATCATTTTCAAAGGATATGTCCATGTATGTATAAAGAAGGATTAGACGAGTTACACTGGGAATACGTGATTTTAGATAATTTTTTTTTTTTAAACCCCCCCCCCCAAAAAAATTTTTTGGGGGTAATCTCTACGTTCGCGATCAATCATTTTGTAACATGAAAGTAGATAGAAGGGCACATGACCGATGACGTCATTTGGACACATTTCATCTACAGCTGTCGTAAATAATGTATTGAAACCTAAATAATTCAAGGTTGATGTTATGCTTTCATGGTCTACACTGGGTTCCCCATCCTCGTTTACAATGGTTCCTATATCCCACTTCTTATATATATATATATATATATATATATATATATATATATATATATATATATATATATATATATATATATATATATATCTTATAATTGATATATCTATAAGATCATTTAGGATTTCTATCCCTTGCAATACTCACTTCGTATTCTCTCTTGGTTTGTTTGATAACATATTTCACGTTATCATGTGTTTGTTACAGTGTGTTGCAATACCTGGGTCTTTGTCTGACGTCTTATGTTTGTAGAGTTTATATCTACGCTGTATAGCGGTTCTTGCTACATCTTGGGGACACCATTGATGCTTTTTACTGGTTTCATTGTTCCTGTTGTGGATGGGGAATGAACGTGGCTTGATGGTGGATAAACTGACGCTTACAACTGGCCCATAATTCCGCTGGGCAGGAACCAACAAGGGTCCGACTCTTCAATGCGTCGCACAACACATTAAAATCCGCCTTTTTAGAATTAGGATAATAGTACTGGTTTTATGGGGAGTTGGTCTTAATATTCAGGTCGAGCCTAACCATGTTATGGTCACAAGTGCCTGGATGTTCACCAAGACGGTCGGGTGTTGATCACTAAGAACTCCCGCCATGCAAGAACTACATCGAGTATATCAGTTTCCCTCGTCGGCTCAGTCACGGTTTGGTTAACTGTCGTCGACAGAGTTGATAAGTCTGGCAGATTCACTTTCTCCACCTGAGACAGTTCGTCAGTTGATTTCTGGAGGATTATCATCCCTCCAGAATGATCGAGTCTTTCTCCTCCTGTATTGCTCGTTGTAAACTCTCGTACATGACAGAGTCAACATCTGCTGGCTGACCAGGGCGTCTATACACAACGTTTATGTAAAGTTTGGAAAATTGCGTTCTGATCTGAACACAAATGTTGAACAGTGGCAGATGTCGTTGTCTGAATTTGGATGGGGTTTACGTCAGATTTTACATACAGTACAGTTCCTCCTCCTCAACCGTCTCTGTATCTTACAAATAACTTGTAGTCTGGTAGACTACAAGTTAATTTCTTGGAGTGACGTGTGTACGAGGCTGGTGGTGACCTGAAGTGGTGACTGGTTATATTTCTTACACCGGGGTGTGGGGAGCTGACATGACCCACCCACCCACCCACCTACCTATCGTTGCTCTCTGGTGGGGTGGGGTAGATTATGGGGGAGGGATCGTCCTGACCTCCCTCGTGTAACATGGAATGTGACCCGACCTGACCTGACCTCCTCTGAGAGAGAGAGAGAGAGAGAGAGAGAGAGAGAGAGAGAGAGAGAGAGAGAGAGAGAGAGAGAGAGAGAGAGAGAGTAACTGGAGCAGCACAAATGGCAAGAGAAACGTGTTCCCTGACACATCGAGAGAGAGAGAGAGAGAGAGAGAGAGAGAGAGAGAGAGAGAGAGAGAGAGAGAGAGAGAGAGAGAGAGAGAGAGAACCCCGGGGGTGGGGTGGGGGTGCGTTACGTCGTCACACAGCTGGGGTCGGTCGGGTTCAACATGCTGACGTCACACTCGGAACACTCCAGCATCAGTGTGGGACTCTCCCCACAACAACCCCCACAACCCCATCCCATTTTCCCCCTCGTCCCTCACTACCGTGGAACTTCCCATGACTCATTTTCACCTTAATTAGGTTGACAGATCACTTCCGTCCAGTTAAGACGTTGTATAATACGTAGTTATCATGCTCCGAATGCGACTGATCAGAAGGTACGAACGCTGATGATGAATAACATAAATTGTACATTAATATCTTACTTTTTATTTATTTATATGATAAATATTCATATCTATTTATTTATCTATGCATAGAGATAGCACAGTGATCTTTTGGATCCTTGTTGTTTACCATCTTAATTGGTGATGTTGAAGATGTTTATACCCACGTTCCTCTAGTACACTTAACCACACATTTCCTTTCTAGCAATCCATCACATTTTACACAACCCAAACGCCCACCTCGAAGCCCAGTGCACTGCAGTCACACACGGGGCGACCTGTGCCAGTAATGGCACACCCTAGAACAGGCTGTCATTAACAAGATCCCGCGTCAAACTTACTCTTGATGAATCTTTACACACACACACACACACACACACACACACACACTCTCTCTCTCTTTCGTACATATTCGCCATTTCCCGCGTTAGCGAGGTAGCGTTAAGAACAGAGGACTGAGCTTTGGAGGGTATATCCTCACTTGGTCCTCTTCTTTGTTCCTTCTTTTGGAAAAATTAAAACGGGGAGGGGAGGATACTATTCGAATACTATGTACTCGAATACCCTTCGTCTCACGTTGGTGAGCAACGGGGTCTACACCGGTTATTTCCCATCAGGCTCACAGCCAACAGATAGCATTTTACCAAACCTAACTGTACAACGCAGAGGTATATGAATACGAACTGTTGCATAGGGATCAAGGGTTCGATCCTGGCTGTTGGAGGTTTGCATGATATATATATATATATATATATATATATATATATATATATATATATATATATATATATATATATATATATATATACTGCAATAGTTCACGGTGGTGAAACACGATAAATTCCCAAGTGCACTTTCGTGTAATGATCACATCGTCATGGGAGATGTGATCCTTACACGAAAGTTCACTTGGGATCTTATCGTGTTTCACTTTCCTCATGGTCATCAGCATATTTATGGGAGAGATGGTCAAAAAGGGAAGAGTAAAATAGCGAATGGGCGAGTTGGCGCTCCGAGGAGTTTGGTCGCTGGAGAATAAATTCTCCCATAAACTGTGAGGTGCGTAAAGTGTGTCTTATTATGAAGTCTTTCATTTTAAGCTACATTGTTCAGGTGAAATATAGTTTCCGATAGAGGGTAACAGATATGAATATCTCGTATAATACGGCAGGAAAAAAAGATAAAAAATAATGACAACGTGAGAAATATATGTGGGGTGGGGAAGCCGCCAGAGTCGCTCGAAGAATGATCGCTGTTGGCTGGTGCCCTCCAGGACGTCCGGAAGGTGAGGGTGGAAACATGTTCATGTACTGTGCGGGAAGGGAGGGAGTTGTACGCTCGTGGAGATATGCGAAACTATGGTTGAAGGTCACCAACAGATGCAAACACTCTGATATAGATCAGTAATATCATGGAATATAGCGTTTCTAAGGCGTCCACTAATAACACGAGATGGTGCCTCTTACATAAGGAAAACACACGAGAGTATAAAGTGTTACCGAACGCCGCCTCATTGTGATTACACCGCAAGTGAAAAATCACCAATGGCGAGGCTGGATCACTGTCAGTGTAGTATCGTCAGAGGAACGTCTCGTCACAAAGGAGTCTACATTTCCCTGTTACTGAAAGCAGTGCATCTTGAGCTACAGGAGCCCTTCTTCAGGACCTGGGTGACATAAAGTCTCTCATGAAACTGGCACAGGGTTTTATAAAAGTCCTATAATCAAATATATATCAAGAGTAAACTTCATCTAAAAATGTGACCCGTTCACAAATATGAAACACTGCATGAAAAACTCCAAACACTAATGAAGAAAGACAGGAAAGATATTACGATCTTTTCATAACGAATTGTGCGTCTGAATCATTGCCATTCAGCAATATCTGCGAGCGGATGTTATGATACTGGCATAAGGGGACACTATTATATTTACAAACCACTATCGTGATTTCAGCTCAGTCAAAATAAAAGGGGATGGGGGGGGGGGGGCTGGAAATCCTCCCCTTCCGTTTTTAAGTTTCTAAAAAAAAAGGAACAGAAAAGGTGGCCAAGTGGGGATATTTCCTCTAAGGCTCAGTCCTTTGTTCTTAATACCTCACTAATGCGGGAAATGGCGAATATGTATGATGAAAAAAAATATATATATATATATATATATTTTTTTTTTTTTTTTTTTTTTTTTTTTTATACTTTGTCGCTGTCTCCCGCGTTTGCGAGGTAGCGCAAGGAAACAGACGAAAGAAATGGCCCAACCCCCCCCATACACATGTACATACACACGTCCACACACACAAATATACATACCTACACAGCTTTCCATGGTTTACCCCGGACGCTTCACATGCCTTGATTCAATCCACTGACAGCACGTCAACCCCTGTATACCACATCGCTCCAATTCACTCTATTCCTTGCCCTCCTTTCACCCTCCTGCATGTTCAGGCCCCGATCACACAAAATCTTTTTCACTCCATCTTTCCACCTCCAATTTGGTCTCCCTCTTCTCCTCGTTCCCTCCACCTCCGACACATATATCCTCTTGGTCAATCTTTCCTCACTCATTCTCTCCATGTGCCTAAACCATTTTAAAACACCCTCTTCTGCTCTCTCAACCACGCTCTTTTTATTTCCACACATCTCTCTTACCCTTACGTTACTTACTCGATCAAACCACCTCACACCACACATTGTCCTCAAACATCTCATTTCCAGCACATCCATCCTCCTGCGCACCACTCTATCCATAGCCCACGCCTCGCAACCATACAACATTGTTGGAACTACTATTCCTTCAAACATACCCATTTTTGCTTTCCGGGATAATGTTCTCGACTTCCACACATTTTTCAAGGCTCCCAAAATTTTCGCCCCCTCCCCCACCCTATGATCCACTTCCGCTTCCATGGTTCCATCCGCTGACAGATCCACTCCAAGATATCTAAAACACTTCACTTCCTCCAGTTTTTCACCATTCAAACTCACCTCCCAATTGACTTGACCCTCAACCCTACTGTACCTAATAACCTTGCTCTTATTCACATTTACTCTTAACTTTCTTCTTCCACACACTTTACCAAACTCCGTCACCAGCTTCTGCAGTTTCTCACATGAATCCGCCACCAGCGCTGTATCATCAGCGAACAACAACTGACTCACTTCCCAAGCTCTCTCATCCCCAACAGACTTCATACTTGCCCCTCTTTCCAAGACTCTTGCATTTACCTCCCTAACAACCCCATCCATAAACAAATTAAACAACCATGGAGACATCACACACCCCTGCCGCAAACCTACATTCACTGAGAACCAATCACTTTCCTCTCTTCCTACACGTACACATGCCTTACATCCTCGATAAAAACTTTTCACTGCTTCTAACAACTTGCCTCCCACACCATATATTCTTAATACCTTCCACAGAGCATCTCTATCAACTCTATCATATGCCTTCTCCAGATCCATAAATGCTACATACAAATCCATTTGCTTTTCTAAGTATTTCTCACATACATTCTTCAAAGCAAACACCTGATCCACACATCCTCTACCACTTCTGAAACCACACTGCTCTTCCCCAATCTGATGCTCTGTACATGCCTTCACCCTCTCAATCAATACCCTCCCATATAATTTACCAGGAATACTCAACAAACTTATACCTCTGTAATTTGAGCACTCACTCTTATCCCCTTTGCCTTTGTACAATGGCACTATGCACGCATTCCGCCAATCCTCAGGCACCTCACCATGAGTCATACATACATTAAATAACCTTATTTTTTTTTCTGTTTATTATACTCTGTCGCTGTCTCCCGCGTTAGCGAGGTAGCACAAGGAAACAAAAGAATGGCCTAAACCACCCACATACACATGTAAATACGTACACGTCCACACGCGCACATATACATACCTATACATCTCAACGTATACATATATATATACATACACAGACATATACATACATACACATGTATATAATTCTTACTTGCTGCCTTCACTCATTCCCGTCGCCACCCTGCCACACATGAAATAACAACCCCCTCCCCCCGCACGCGCGCGAGGTAGCGGTAGGAAAAGACAACAAAGGCCACATTCGTTCACACTCAGTCTCTAGGTGATATATATATATATATATATATATATATATATATATATATATATATATATATATATATATATATATATATATATTTATATATATATGAAAGAGAAAAATGCGTTTTTCCGTTTACTCCCAAAGACAAATTCACATCATCCGTCGACTGGATATACTCGTAAACACACTTAACTGTTCCTCGTGTTTGGAAAGGCAATAAAAGATGATTACTGTGTCTCCTCTGCACTCCCACACCTGGTGTCAGGATACCGGGGTAATTGTGGTAACGATTGCCTCTACCAACTCAATAAACAAACAGACGACCTCGCCTGGTAAGACGTCCGCCAACCACAACAGAGATGGTTGCGATTGCTTTTTTTCTCTTCTAGTTTTTTGCGAAAAAAATACTGGCAGTGAAATCATTCTTTATTATCATCATTATTATTATTATCATCATTATTATATTATCATTATCATTAGTAGTAGTAGTATTAAAAGTACTATCATTATTATCATTATCATCAATATTATTATCATTATTATCATTACTATTATTATTATTATTATTATTATTATTCAGTCTGAGGAAAGTGGAAAGGTCTGAGTTATAAATACATGGCAGGAGACCTTGCATCAGGAAGGAAGAATATATTATTCTCTGAGTCAACTCACCTTGAAGACACATCAGAGGTCAGCGTCACTCCTGACATCAACAGATATTGGAAACAACGAATTCCAATAAAGCTTCACAATGTAGATGTTTGTCTTTGCTTAATAGAATTCTCTGCCTTACGTTCACTGTTTTGCTTTGCGTCTACTACATCTGCCGCATATATATACCTCAATTATTTCTCTACTTGTATGCGTGTGTGAGCGAGCGAGCGACTACTCCTGGTGCGGAAGTGCTCACACTACCAAGGGAGAAAGTGTCTCGGGTGTCATTCCAAGCAGGACTCGTGTATCTGGTCCTCCAGCTCGGTAAAAATGTCAGGGTTGGGAGGACGACCGGACGGACGGAAGTAGGATGGTCGCTGGGTATTCCCTTCGCTGACGACTGATTTCTAATCTTGGCGTCAGTGGTTCCCCCACCCCAGCTTCCGCGGTGAGGGATACACACTCTCTCCGTCTCTCCAGTAATGACCCTTGGGTCTACGGTTTACCAGCTGAGGCTAATTTGTTACCAGTCATGGGAGTGACGAACGAAGCTGTGTATCGGTCTACAGTTATCGTCGCTTAACGGCATTCAAATGTTACTCGATCACGAACGGTCCCGGATGTACTCACACAGGAGAAAAGCTAAATCGTATAATGTCTTTTTCAGCGTATTCTGACGCAGTTCCCTTGACGATTTAAGTTACTGGGAGAGAGAGAGAGAGAGAGAGAGAGAGAGAGAGAGAGAGAGAGAGAGAGAGAGAGAGAGAGAGAGAGAGAGAGAGAGATTTCACTTCGGTCAATTGAAATGCACACGGCTAACCTTGTTATAACGGCCCTAGTATTGACAGTATGGCTATAGAAATAGATCAATGATCATCATTTTCAAAGGATATGTCCATGTATGTATAAAGAAGGATCTAGACGAAGATACAGGGAATACGTGATTATATACATGTAATCCTCTACGTTCGCGATCAATCATTTTGTAACATGAAAGTAGATAGAAGGGCACATGACCGATGACGTCATTTGGACACATTTCATCTACAGCTGTCGTAAATAATGTATTGAAACCTAAATAATTCAAGGTTGATGTTCTGGGCTTATTTCTGGGACTTTGTGTTTCATTTCTGGTACAAGGCCAACGTGGTGATCTAATTTAGACAAGCAGGATGAAGGGTATCGAACCCTTGTACTCCAAAGTCGTACAGTGAGGGTTACCACTTTCCCCCCATCTCATGTGGTGGGTCCCCCCTTCCCACTCCCACAATCTCCACACCAACTTCTAGTGTCCCACAGTACCGTGGGGGAACGGGTGGGGATCTTCCATGGACACACGGTAAAAAAAAAAGTACCTGACCGACCTCTTTTTTTTGAGACAATATGACACCACGAACGAAGGAGTTTGAGAAATACGCACTTGGTCTGGCTTGACACTGGCAATTCCTGTTGTCATGATATAATACACTGATTGTTTGTGACATTTCTTATTACTTTCCATAATCAATGTCATACTAATTCTATATTTCGATAGATATATCTATCAAGCGTGGCTACCATAATCATTATCGGATGTCACACATCTACGATTACTAACTCGATCGAGGCAATACGAGTCGTATTGATCATTTCCGTATTCATCGGACCCATCCGGGAAGATAATTTTTTTTTTCTACCGTGTGTCCCGTCCCTCCTTCCCATTCTAGTAGTCCCGGGGATTTCCCCAATCCCAGTACTCGCCTCCCATCCCAGCGGTCCCAGGTACCCCCATCTGGCTCGCCATTTCTGTTCAATCCGTTTTACCAGCCGTGACCTCTGACCCCAGTGTGGGAAGGTTAACAGGAATCTTCAATATTACCGAACCATGACAGAGCTGGGTAGTGATGGTATGTATAGTACCTGGGTAGGGCCGGTACTGTACCTGGGTAGGGCCGGTACTGTACCTGGGTAGGGCCGGTACTGCACCTGGGTAGGGCCGGTACTGTACCTGGGTAAGGCCGGTACTATACCTGATTAGGGCCGGTATTGGACCTGAGTAGGGCCGGTACTGTACCTGGGTAGGGCCGGTACTGTACCTGGGTAAGGCCGGTACTATACCTGATTAGGGCCGGTACTGTACCATGGGAGGAGTGTACCGCAAACGTGTCTTTGCCCAGTAACGGTACAACACCGTCTGTACCGGTGAGCTAACGTGGTTCGTCTGTATCCAGTGTAGTTGTACCACTGGTTATCACTCAGTCCTCTGTATCTACTGTTTCGAAGGTGATAATACAGGAGGAGAAGATCTGCTGTTTCGAAGGTGATAATACAGGAGGAGAAGATCTGCTGTTTCGAAGGTGATAATACAGGAGGAGAAGATCTGCTGTTTCGAAGGTGATAATACAGGAGGAGAAGATCTGCTGTTTCGAAGGTGATAATACAGGAGAAGATCTGCTGTTTCGAAGGTGATAATACAGGAGGAGAAGATCTGCTGTTTCGAAGGTGATAATACAGGAGGAGAAGATCTCCAGTCTCCCACTGCCGACCCCGTTGGTCGCCCGTGGTGGTGGTGGCTGGGATACGATAGAGAGACTGCGACCCACGTACCCTGAGGCGCGACGCAGCGGGCAACTGAGAGGGGGTCGGAAGGGAGTGGGAGACTGGAGATCGCCTCCTCCTGTATTATCACCTTCGAAACAGCAGATCTTCTCCTCCTGTATTATCACCTTCGAAACAGCAGATCTTCTCCTCCTGTATTATCACCTTCGAAACAGCAGATCTTCTCCTCCTGTATTATCACCTTCGAAACAGCAGATCTTCTCCTCCTGTATTATCACCTTCGAAACAGCAGATCTTCTCCTCCTGTATTATCACCTTCGAAACAGCAGATCTTCTCCTCCTGTATTATCACCTTCGAAACAGCAGATCTTCTCCTCCAGTATTATCACCTTCGAAACAGCAGATCTTCTCCTCCCGTATTATCACCTTCGAAACAGCAGATCTTCTCCTCCTGTATTATCACCTTCGAAACAGCAGATCTTCTCCTCCAGTATTATCACCTTCGAAACAGCAGATCTTCTCCTGTATTATCACCTTCGAAACAGCAGATCTTCTCCTCCTGTATTATCACCTTCGAAACAGCAGATCTTCTCCTCCAGTATTATCACCTTCGAAACAGCAGATCTTTTCCTCCTGTATTATCACCTTCGAAACAGCAGATCTTCTCCTCCTGTATTATCACCTTCGAAACAGCAGATCTTCTCCTCCTGTATTATCACCTTCGAAACAGCAGATCTTCTCCTCCTGTATTATCACCTTCGAAACAGCAGATCTTCTCCTGTATTATCACCTTCGAAACAGCAGATCTTCTCCTCCTGTATTATCACCTTCGAAACAGCAGATCTTCTCCTCCTGTATTATCACCTTCGAAACAGCAGATCTTCTCCTCCTGTATTATCACCTTCGAAACAGCAGATCTTCTCCTCCTGTATTATCACCTTCGAAACAGCAGATCTTCTCCTCCTGTATTATCACCTTCGAAACAGCAGGTGTGGAGGATGGAGTAATGCGAGGCTCTCTCCCGTGAGGTCCAGTTCCTGATGCTAACCTTGGCAAGGCAGTAAAGACGAGCTTGTAAATACCAAAAAAAAAAAATACTAATCATATTTCTTTACCACCCCCTACCTCACCCCCACCCACCCACCAGCGGGATGCGAACTGCCAGCCAGTGCTGGTCGCTTGGTAATGTTGGTATAACTAACAATTGTTCTGGAGGAGGGCAAGTGACCCGACGCTCAATAACAAGTTCCATGTGATTGTCTTTTTTTCTCTCTTCCTATACCAAGGCCTCCGTCATGCAAGGAGGACGGGCGCCCCATCAGGAAGTACTACATGCATGACACCCACGCATGCGTGATATAACCCAACACCTGTAAAAACTTACATCTGGTGTGTTGGGCGTCAGGCCAGCGCGGCTCTCACGCCCATGTTAGCGAGGTAACGAAAGGGACAGACGAAAAGAGGTCTCCCTCGCTCACATCCATTCTGTAGCTACAATGTGTAATGCACCGAAACCACGTCCCTGTATCCACAACCAGGTCGCGGCTGCCTAATGTGTCCTGGTTCAGTCTATTGACAGCACGTCAGCCCCTATATACCACATCGCTCCAATTTACTCGTATCCAATGCACGCCTGTCACACTCCTGCGTGTTCAGGCCACGAAAACTAAGAATCTTATTCATTCCATACTTCCATCTCTAGTTCAGAGTCCCTGTTTTCCTTGTCTTCTGTAGTTCTGACATACATATCCTCTATCTCAACCCCTCCTCACTCATACCCTCCATATGTCCACGTCATTTCAGCTTTCTCAACCAATTTCTTCTTATTCCCACGCATCTCCCTCACTCTAGCGTGACTTATTCGATCAACCCTCCTTAAACCACATACTGGTCTCAAACATCATTTCCAACACATCCAACTCCTTCCGTACATCCTCATCTACAGCCAATGCTTTGCACCCATACAACATTGCTGGGTCTACTATGCCCTCAAACACCCATTTTCGCCCTCTCTTTCCAAACACTCCTCAATGTTCTCTGACACTTCCGCTCCTCACCCCAGCTTCTATTCTTCCATTTGCTGCGATGTTCACTCCCAGGTGCCTAAAACACTTCACTTTATCTAAGTTTCCTCCATACAAATTCATACCCCAACTAACCCAAACCGTCTCTTTGCACTGCTTTCATAAACATTTCCCTCGAACTCTCTCTCCTTTCTTAAACTCACCCTAATTCAGACACCAACTTCTACAATTTCTCACTCGAATCTGCCACCCGAGCTGTATCCTCAGTAAACAGCAACTGACTCACCTCCAATGATCTCCCTCCCCAACAGAATGCATACTCGTCCCTCTCTCCAAGACCCTTGCATCTACCACCCTCACCACCCCAGCGATAAACAAATTGAACAGAAATGGTGGCATCATACACTCCTGCCGGAGACCCACTTTCATCTGGAATCACTCATCCTCCTCTGTACCTAAGTGAACACACGCCATAGTCACTAGATAAAAACTTCATTCATTCTAATAGCTTTCCTCCCACTACATCAATTCATATCTCCTTCCACAAATCATCTCTATCAACAATGTCAGTCCTACTCCTTCCTTAGTTCTCAGCCTCACATTAACCCTTGACTTTACCCCTGAGACATTCCCAAGCCATTCTTGGCCTTTACCCCTTGAGCTTTGTTTCACTCCGAGCCACAACATCCATATTCCTCTCCTCAAACATGCCACCTATCTCGCTTCACATCTTGTTTACATCCACACCCATTCAGATACCCTATACTGAGCTTTCGAGGAGGATGAGCACTCCTCGCTTGGCTTCTTCTATTGTTCCACCTTTTAAAAATTGAAATACAAGAAAGGGAGGGTGTCCAGGCCTTCTGCTTGTTCAATCATTTGTTCAATTATTTATATTTTGTTCACGATAACTGAGACGGCTCGGAGAACTTAAGCCCTCATCACTGAAAACCAATTAACGCTACACACACACACACACACACACACATATATATATATATATATATATATATATATATATATATATATATATATATATATATATATATATATATATATAATCATCCCTGGAGATAGGGGAGAAGGAATACTTCCCACGTATTCCCTGCGTGACGTAGAAGGCGACTAAAAGGGGAAGGAGCGGGAGGCTGGAAATCCCCCCTCCTGTTTTTACTTTTCCAAAAGCAAGTAAGGATTTTTTCCCTCCACAGCGCAGTCATCTGTTCTTGATGCTACCTCGCTATGCGGGAAATTACGAAAATGAATGAAAAATAAATAAAAAGAGTATATATACATATATATATATATATATATATATATATATATATATATATATATATATATATATATATATATATATATATATATATTTCTTTTTTTTTCTTTCAAACTATTCGCCATTTCCCGCATTAGCGAGGTTGCGTTAAGAACAGAGGACTGGGCCTTTGAGGGAATATCCTCACCTGGTCCCCTTCTCTGTTCCTTCTTTTGGAAAATTTAAAAAAAAATAGAGAGGGGAGGATTTCCAGCCCACCGCTCCCTCCCCTTTTAGTCGCCTTCTACGACACGCAGGGAATACGTGGGAAGTATTCTTTCTCCCCTATCCCCAGGGATGATTATATATATATATATATATATATATATATATATATATATATATATATATATATATATATATATATATATATATATATGTGTATGTGTGTGTGTGTGTGTGTGTGTGTGAACAGTATATGCATTTCCGGGCGCCTGAGAATTCGAACCCTGGCGGTATTCTACCACTGCGCAACAAGCCGAGAAAAATCTCCGCATCTCAGACCATCCAGTGGTCTCTGCGATGCCCTGGCCGCATCCCGTGACCTGAGAGGGTGAGGGAGACCCTGGCGACCACACAGCAGGTCCGAGTTGAAATCCTCAAGGGGCCTGACCAGAGGTCTATTGTTTCCGTCCATCCAGTGTTAACATCATGTATGTATGTACATCCAACATGTGCATTTGTATATCTTAGAAGTCGGTCCTTTTTTTTTTTTCCGAGGCATAACTTGAGGAGTTCCATCCTGGGTTTGGTTGTCATCATGAATCGTGAGGGTCGCTCGCAAGAGAAGAGCTGGTGGTCGTGACTCGCAGGCAAGGAGGTGCGTGCCGGAGGAAGGTCGATGCCCCGCCGCCGGCAGGCTCCCTGCTTCAGGGACGACTGCTTCTATACTCACGGTATCCCCCCTCCTCCCCCTCCCCCACAACACAAGCACAAACACACACACACACACACACACGCACTTCTTGCCTTGCCCACTTCAACACGACGGGGTCGACCCTTGAGCACGACGGTACGACCTTTGGGCATGATGACCTGGACCTCTGACCTGACCTTCCAAGGGTCATATCAGAGGCTAATTCATCACATCGTGTTCTCAAGGATGGTACCGTCCTGCTCAAGGATCGTACCGTCGTGCTCAAGGATCGTGCCGTCGTGCTCAAGGGTCGTACCGTCGTGCTCAAGGATCGTACTGTCGTGCTCAAGGATCGTAACGTCGTGCTCAAGGGTCGTACCGTCGTGCTCAAGGATCGTACTGTCGTGCTCAAGGATCGTACAGTCGTGCTCAAGGATCGTACCGTCCTGCTCAAGGATCGTACCGTCCTACTCAAGGATCGTACCGTCGTGCTCAAGGATCGTACCGTCGTGCTCAAGGATCGTACCGTCGTGCTCAAGGATCATACCGTCGTGCTCAAGGATCGTACCGTCGTGCTCAAGGATCGTACCGTCGTGCTCAAGGATCGTACCGTCGTGTGCAAGGATCGTACCGTCCTGTTCAAGTAGTTGGAAGTACAAACTGTACCTTCGTATGCTATGCTTCTCTGGATCCTTATCTGTTGGCAAGTATTGGAATAACTTTTATATATTTGGATAAGATGTTTATTTTCAAGCTGTTCATATCCTACATAAGGACAAAACTAGATTATGTTTCACACCTAAAAAAGCACAAATAGCTCACAGAGGAGGTCCAGAGGACGAGAACAAAGAAGGTACCAGAATTAAGAGAAATGAGTTCGGGGAAAGCCCAGAGAACTTAAATTTCCCCATCTTGGGACACACAAGACGGTGGGTGGGGTGACCCAATCACAACCCTTGAGTTATAGATTCATCTTGATCATGTAGAGAGTTCTTAGGGACAGATCAACCACAGATCATTGTATGAAACTGAAGAGACATGCCAGAAATGATGTGAAGTAGTACTTTACAAGTATAAGATCAGTGGATGACTGGAATGAACTGAATAAGAATATTATAACAGCGGAAGGCAAACAGAAGTTTGAAAATTTGTATGATAGTAGCGATAGTTCAAGAGATGGGGCCCCACGAGTGTACAACTCCCTCCCCGTACAGTACAAACAGGTCATTACACACACCTCGTTTCTCTCGTCTCCCGCCTCTCTCGCTTGGCTGGTAATCCTCATACAATCCTCTGAGTATGTGGTGCTCACATCCTGCATTGTAGGATGCTAGGAATCCCTAGCTAGACCTCCTGCTGACTCTGGTGCCAAGGAGAAGCTGGACTCAACATCGTCAGCTGCACTCAGGCCTCTGGCAGCACCGTGAGACTTGCTTCTCTCTCTGTTGACTTCACTAACATTCACTTGAGGCCTTGGGGTTAATCCTCCCCTTGTGGCACACCACATGTGACCACTAAGCACTTCCTTCCTCCGGGGATCCAGGTGTCAACGAAGCTTCTCTCATCTCTGACTATATAATGCGTCACTGTTTCCCCTGCGCGGATGGAGAAGGCAGCTCTTGCAACATTTCAATGCAATATTAAACACATCGTCTGCACACCTCGAGGATCTCGAGTCGTAATTTTTTTTTGCCATGTCTTAAAATTTCTCTGCCATCTTTTACCGTTATCCTTTACCTCAGCAAGTGTTCTCTGGCCTCAGCTGTGTTACATTCTTGCGCTGCCTCACTTCCTGCGACGAAGCTTTGCTATGCCAAAGCCTTCAACCTAGCAAACCGTTAGCTCAGCATCACGGAAGCCATCAACCTTGAGCTGCGGAGGAGTCTCGCTGCAGGACTTTGCAGACTTCCTCCGTGGGCGTCGCTAGGTTGTCCGTTTCCGAGGGGGGGCCATCTCCACCTTCCAGGCCCTCACCTGCGGCGTCCCACGGCACACACACACACACACACACACACACGCGGGACCCTTGTGTTTCCTCGTCTTTATAAACGATGTCTTGGTGGGTGCAGCTGCTTCACTGGTACCTTTACCATCTGGTTGGTCTGGAGAGGAAAAAGAAGTGGATTTGGCAAGGAAGGAAACATAAGAAACACAAAACTGTTCTAGGGTGTAAAATCGCATACTGTAGGTTGGTTGAATTTTGTGATTAGTTTGTTGGACGTGCATTAATGGTGCCATATTGTGGAGTCCGCGTAGCAAGGCAGGAAGTAAGGGATAGCTCTGTCCGTCCGTCCGTCCGTCGTGTGTCCGTTGTCCGTCCGTCCGTCCGTCCGTGGTTGAGAGTCACACTTCAACCCCCAACATGACTTTGGTCAAACCTCCAGCTGTCATGTACTGACAATACCTCGCAGATGAGACCCAGCAGCTGGTTCATAACTTAAACTGGTTCATAACTTGAAGATGACTCCAGCACCGGAATGTAGATACGAACAGACGGAAGGATAGAAGGATAAACAATCTATGTCTCTGGACCTGAGCATACAGGAGTGAGGGAGGGAGACATTCACTGGTCGCAATGAACTAGATCGATGTGGTATATCGGGGGCGAGGCGCAGTCAGCTGGCTGAACCAGGGCATGTGAAGGGACAAATCATAGGACTATTCTCTGAGGTTTGGTTGTGAATGATGGCCAATGGATCCGGTCTATTACGTATGGCAGAAACTGAACGCTGGCAAATGCAGTCGTTTGGTCAGTTGGTATACCATAACTCACTGAGGCGAGGGAGATAACTGAACGTAAGAATTATTATCGTTATCATCATTATCATTATTATCGTCCTCACACTCTCTTGCTGAGGTCACTTTTATGGGACATGTGCCCTACCAAGAGTGGCTGAACCACCCACGTTAGACCAACAGCTAACTAGTCCTTAATGACCAGCGAACACTGATCATTTTCCTCGTGTCCCTGTTGGTGTGTGTCTGTATGTACGTCCAGCCCCACGTGGACACAGCTGGGGGGCTGAGGGAAAAACACGAGGAATTCCTGGACACATGTTGGACATAACGAAGTTATCCGACGATGATAAAGCTGGTCGAGTTAAAGACCAGCAGGTGCTGGAGCCACCTGTCCAGCGGCGGGGAACACCCGGGGTAGCTGACACACACACACACACACACACGCGCGCGCGCGCGCGGTGTAAACTTTTAAGCACGTCGGTATGACCCTTGAGTACGACGGTACGATCCTTGAGTGCGATAACCTGATCTCTGACCTTAGACCTTCCGGGGTAGGTCAAAGGCCAGATCATTAAACCCAGAGGTCGTAACGTCATGCTCGAGGGTCGTACCTTCATTCTCAAGGGTCGTACCGTCGTGCTCAAGGGTCGTACCGTCGTGCTCAAGGCTCGCACCGTCGTACTCAAGGGTCGTACCATCATTCTTAAGTGGTTGGCGAATATTTCCTTAAGATTTAGGGTTTAGGGATAAAATGGTGTCATCCAATACCTTAAAGCAACGGGAATCATCCACTGCATGACACCCCATCATGACACCGTCACCTTGCATGGTGTCATCTGCTGCATTGTTTCACTCATCGCTAACAACACTCATCGGCAACAAGGCTCAACGCTAACAATATTCATCGCTAGTAAGACTCAGCACTAACAAGGCTCAACACTAACAATATTCATCGTTAGTAAGACTCATTGTTAACAAGGCTCAACGCTAACAATATTTATCGCTAGTAAGACTCAGTACTAACAAGGCTCAACGCTAACAAGACTCAACGCTAACTACGCTTAACGCTTACAAGACACAACGCTCAAAAGACTCATTGCTTACAAGACTCAAAGCTTGCAAAACTCAACGCAAGCAAGACTCAGAGCTTACAAGATTCATCGCTAGTAAGACTTATTGCTAACAAGACTCATCGCTGGTAAGATTCATTGCTGACAAGAGTCATCGCTAACGAGACTCAAGCCTTACAAGGTCCAACGCTAACAGTGACCAAAGACTCGACGCTCACGTGACTCAACGCTAAAATAAAGGAAAAAATAACAGTGCTTACAAGGCCTAACGCTAACAAGACTCATCACTTACAAGACTTATCGCTAACAAGACTTAACGCTTGCAAGAATCAACGCTAACAAAACTTTACATTATAACACTACGCTAACCAAGACTCATCGTTAGCAGGACTGAACGCTAACATGACTCATCGTTAACAAGACTTAACGCTTACAAGATTCATCGTTAACAAGACTCATTGCTAACAAAAATTCACCACTAACAAGATTCATCGTTAACAAGACTCGTCGCTAACAAAAATTCACCACTAACAAGACTCATCGTTAACAAGACTCGTCGCTAACAAAAATTCACCACTAACAAGACTCATTGTTAACAAGACTCGTCGCTAACAAGAGTTAGCGCTAGCAAACCATAACAGATGTTGACTTACTGTACAGAATTTTGATGAAAGTTAGAAAAAAATGAATAATTTTTCCCCCGGGTCATTGCTTGAAAATGATCCGTCAGGTCAAGTCACTGCTTGACACAGATCCGTCAGGTCAGGTCACTGCTTGACACAGATCCGTCAGGTCAGGTCACTGCTTGACACAGACCCAACAGGTTCAGGTCACTGCTTGACACAGACCATTGTTTACGTGAGGATCCCTCCTTATACGGAAATGCCACGCCCCGCCCTCGGGGATTGCTATGCTTGTCAACAACCTCTGTATCATCACACTGGACCAGAGTGAAAGTCTCGAAGCTGAACTGAAGGATGATTTTAGTGTTAAAAAAATAACATCGGTACCGAGGATGTCAAGGGGTCAGCATGGGTCAGTGGAAATCTACGTGACTGTCAGGAGATAGTGAAGGGAACTTGAGGATGAGAGGTCAAGGAAGAGACAATGATGAGGTCAAGGATGAGACAGGAAGGAATGAAGAAGTTGGCAATGAATTTCCAGAAACAGACGCAGAAGGAGCAGGAAGCAAGGAAACTGGTCGAGGGACAGACGCAGAGCCAGCAGTAAAGTACGAAGGACTCGACAGTGAGAAGATAACACACAATGAGAGGTCAAGGAACAGCCAGAGAGAGAGAGAGAGAGGTCAGTGGGAAGAAGAAAGGCACACGTGAACGGTTCAAGGACCAGAGAGTGGAGCAACCTTGCAGGAAGCCAAGGTCAAGGAACTGACAGCAAGATGATGAAGAATGTCGTCCAGTGTGAAAGTAAACAGTGGGGGTGTTGTGAAAGGTCCAGAACTACATGGTGAGAGGTCCAGGAACAGAGAGCGAGAAAGCAATGAACAAGTTGCTAGAAACAAGAAACAGTGGAACAGAGAGGGAACAATATTCAGCAGAACAGACGATCAGGAAGCATAGGACACTTACTGAGGGGTCAAGGAGTAAGGATGGAGGGTGAAGGGGCCACGTAGCAGACAGTGTCGGGTCAAGACTTACCCAGACTGGCACTCGCCCCTCCTACCTTAGGCAGTGAGGGGCGAGTGAACTAGTCTAGCTGTGTCTGGCCTCCAAGGTCGCCTCGCGCGGCGCACCCTAAGCAAGGCTGATCTACAGACATCCTTGGATAATAAAATCTAATGTGTCTTGTGTATCTAGAGTCAACATTGATGGTTCTGACGGCATGACTAGCCAGCGTTCTCTAGCTGTTATGAACTAGTATATCACACCTAACAGAAAAACTTTTAGCACATTACTATCACGAAATGGGAGACGGAGGATGGGCAGTTTCCTGCTAGATGTGTTGGAATACATCTGTGGTACTAAATCCTTCTAATTACCGCCGACCAGGAAGCTGTGATGAAGTGCTAGGGCCCCGAGTTGAGTCATTAGCGGCAGTGGGGCGTCCCGCTGCTCCAGGTGAGGCTGACATATACCCCGGACACTGAACAGGATGAGCCAGTCTGGGCCAGGACGTGGTATCGTCCGGACCGTCAGAAGCCACTCTATCCACCCACCACAGCACAGTGACGTGCCTCCCAGCACGCTGGTCTTGTGCCGCCTCACGTCCTAGTGCCAGTGAACGGCAGTCCTACTCACACTGCTATATAAAGCAAGAGCAGAGGTGGACAATAACACACACTCAGGTGCGATCAATTCCGGATTCTAGTTTGATAAGCGAGAAGCAGAAGAGATGGCGAACAGGGAATATATTTTGTTGGTCGTGGCCGTAATGGCAGTGTGTGTGTGTGGCTCGGGGCGTGTGTCAAGGGTCCCCAGTCGCTGCTTCCTGCCCCCAAAGAAAGGAGTCTGTCGGGCCTTCATCCCGGCCTTCTACTACGACCCCCTGACGGGTGCATGTGACTGCTTCGTGTATGGCGGCTGCCTCGGCAACGAGAACAGGTTCTCCACGCTGCAGGAGTGTATGGACGGGTGTGGCGTCGAGCCTCGCCTTCAGAAGAACACGGCCGCCTGCGACAGGATCCTGCAGGAGCAGAACCCACTGGCCACGGCGCTAGACATCATCCAGGCCTCTCAGCGACCTCACCAACAACAACCCCTCGAACCTCAGCCACAGGATCTACAGCAGACTCTTCCGTTAGGGATGCAACCTCGACCACAGGTTTTACAACCTCAACAGCTCTTCCCCCAAACTATACATCCTCAGCCACAGGTGTCACAACCTCAATTGCCCTTCCCCCAAACTGCACAACCTCAGCCACAGGTTTTACAGCCTCAATTGCCCTTCCCCCAAACTGTGCATCCTCAGCCACAGGTTTTACAACCTCAACAGCCCTTCCCGCAGACTGCACAACCTCAGCCACAGGTTTTACAACCTCAACAGCCCTTCCCGCAGACTGCACAACCTCAGCCACAGGTTTTATACCCTCAACGGCCCTTCTCCCAAACAGTGCAAACTCAACAACCTCAGCAGCAGACGCAGCCTCAACCCCAGCAGCCCCCACCAGAGACCCCAGCAACAACAGCTGAGGAAGCCCAGGTCGGGTACCAGTACCCGGTACCCAGCGTGGTCTTCACTTCCTCTGGCTTCGGTCACGGGACGCTCTTCTTGGGACAGCCCGTGTTGGTCCCCGTCCGGGAGACCGCCGAAGATGACGACGACCGAAGACCGTCCTGTTAGCTGCAGGGTCTTTGCTAGATAGAGCTGAAGACGTGGTTGAAAATAGCAATAGTTCAGCGCATGCGTGGAGAGAGAGAGAGAGAGAGAGAGAGAGAGAGAGAGAGAGAGAGAGAGAATCGGTCTCTTTAACTGTGATTAACTTTTCAATTACAAACTATTTCTTTTTCTAATTCTGTGATGTTCATTGGTGTGCATAAACGACTTTTCAAAATCTACCTGGAACCATACGAGGCACTAGTGTTTAGGGCAATTTCCTATCACATATGGAGTATTGTGTCTTGTATTTTATATATGGATTTATGTCTATAGCAAAAAAGGATTTTTTTTATGACAGAAAGGTTTCTGTATTACAAACAGTGATTTACAGTTTTCTGTATCAGAGTGATTCATGTATTTCTGTATTTCGGAAGTGGAATTACATTTTTCACTATCAGACAGAGAGATTTGTGTGTTGTTTCTGTCGCACACAAAAGGAATTTGTCTTCTTCTATATCGTGAAGATATGTGTATGTTGTCAGTATTACTTCCAATGTCAGCATTTCACACTTAGAGCCATTTCTTGTCAACAGTTTACGTGAACCGACAGTTTATGAATACATTGCATTCTACTTTTTTGTTTTTGTCTAGTATTAGTCCAGTGTAGGATGTGACTCTGGCACCTTGACTACGACGGTACGACCATTGAGCACGACGGTACGACCCTTTTGTCTACGGCGGTGCGACCCTTGAGTGCGACGTTACGACCTTTGGGCATTATGGTCTGGTCTTTGATCTGAAACCTTCGGGGTCACGTTAAAGTTAGGCCATCATACGCAAGGGTCGTACCGTCGTGTTCCAGGGTCTTGTCGTCGTACGCAAGGGTCGTACCGTCGTACTAACAAAAGGTTAAACGCTGTTTAGTTCAGCAGGTCTGCAGTAAAGTAACTCAGTGAATGCAAGCCGTGTCCACATACTGACGGATGATATTACAAAAAATGCAGCTTATTTTTGGCTACTTTAATTTATATGATTCTTAAGACTTACAGGTTACCAGTAGTTTTAGAAACATTTTGATTTACCAAGTTCTATATCTGTAAATATCGATATCTATCTAACTGTAAGTTACTATAATTAAGAAAACAAATATCAATCCACTGTGTTCTTAAATCCCTCTTGTGTTTCGTCTGTGATCTGAAGTATTTGTGTTGCGATGTCACATGGCGACACTGTTATGGCTCAGGTCTGTCGGAAAATAAGACATCAAACATTTTTGACGCATCGAATCCTTGGGTTTCGAGGATGTCTCTGGCAGTTCGTAGTATCACACAATGGTCTTCGTGATGATTATAATGTTATCCTACCCGGAGTTTATCATTACTGGAAAAACGAAAGAGGAAGATGGTGATAAGATGGTCCCAAAGCTCTAAAAGGTTGACAGAAATTTATCTTTCTTAGTGCGGTGCCGTCAGGCACAAACAAACAGTGGTCTCACTTGGATACATCCATTCTCTAGCTGTCAGGTGTCATGCACCATTACCACAGCCACAAGCAAACAACACAGACCCCACCATGGTTTATCGTCACCACTTTCTTTGTCCTGGTTCAGCCCATTCACAGCACATCGCCCCCTATATGCCACACCAATTCAAATAATTTTATCTCATGCACGCCTCTCACCCTCCTTGAATGTTCAGGCCCCGATACTCCCAAAGCCTCCTTCACTCCATCCTTCTATCCCCGCGATCTACCCCGCTGCCGTGCTTCCCATCACTTGACATAGAGATCCTTTTAACCAGGTTTTCTTCATCCATCCTCTCCATACATTCCATCCTCTCCATACATCCCATCCTCTCCATACATCCCATCCTCTCCATACATCCCATCCTCTCCATACATTCCAGCCTCTCCATACATTCCATCCTCTCCATACATTCCATCCTCTCCATACATCCCATCCTCTCCATACATCCCATCCTCTCCATACATTCCATCCTCTCCATACATTCCATCCTCTCCATACATCCCATCCTCTCCATACATTCCATCCTCTCCATACATCCCATCCTCTCCATACATTCCATCCTCTCCATACATTCCATCCTCTCCATACATCCCATCCTCTCCATACATCCCATCCTCTCCATACATCCCATCCTCTCCATACATTCCATCCTCTCCATACATCCCATCCTCTCCACACATCCCATCCTCTCCATACATCCCATCCTCTCCATACATCCCATCCTCTCCATACATTTCATCCTCTCCATACATTCCATCCTCTCCATACATTCCATCCTCTCCATACATCCCATCCTCTCCATACATTCCATCCTCTCCATACATTCCATCCTCTCCATACATTCCATCCTCTCCATACATTCCATCCTCTCCATACATTTCATCCTCTCCATACATTCCATCCTCTCCATACATTCCATCCTCTCCATACAACCCATCCTCTCCATACATCCCATCCTCTCCATACATTCCATCCTCTCCATACATTCCATCCTCTCCATACATTCCATCCTCTCCATACATCCCATCCTCTCCATACATTCCATCCTCTCCATACATCCCATCCTCTCCATACATCCCATCCTCTTCATACATTCCATCCTCTCCATACATTCCATCCTCTCCATACATTCCATCCTCTCCATACATCCCATCCTCTCCATACATCCCATCCTCTCCATACATTCCATCCTCTCCATACATCCCATCCTCTCCATACATCCCATCCTCTCCATACATCCCATCCTCTCCATACATCCCACCCTCTCCATACATTCCATCCTCTCCATACATCCCATCCTCTCCATACATTCCATCCTCTCCATACATTCCATCCTCTCCATACATCCCATCCTCTCCATTCATTCCATCCTCTCCATACATCCCATCCTCTCCATACATCCCATCCTCTCCATACATCCCATCCTCTCCATACATTTCCCTTCTACTTCAGCGGGTGTTATCGAGCTCCGTCTGACTGTGGTTACGCCGCGAGACGAGCGAAAAGACACCTTCGTCGAGGCTATATCAACGGAGTTCAGTGTCGTCGGAGAACTTCTGACTCCAGTGGGGTCTATCCTTTCCCTGCTATTGATTCAAGATGCAGGAACCCCTGGAGTCGGGGTCCTGAGGTTACATAATGATATGATTTCATCACACCCTGGTCGGCCTTCTCAATCAGACTGAACTAACCGCCACACCTCTCCTGACACTGTTGCTCTTCGCACAACCAACCCAGCCCACGCCTTGCACCGTCTTCCAACACATCAACCCTCTCCCGTTCTCTTACATCCAGGACTCAAGACTCATTTTCATTCTACAATATATGGATCACTGACCTCTCCTTCCACATTCTCTTCCAACCTACGACACACTTCAGCTTCCATGGTACCATCAGCCTTCACGTGAAGTCCATCCCCAAGTTCCTGAGCCACTCCGCTTCCTCCAGGACCTCCTTAATCAAACTTGAACTTCGACCATCCTGTCTTATCACTCAGCTGCACTTCATTGTCTCACTTTTTTATATCTGTTCCCAGATTTCTACTTTCACATGCTCTCCCAAACTGTGACACCCCACTTCTGGGATTTCTTTCTGGGGTTTAGCACCAAAACCGTATCAACTGCAAACTGATTCACTTCTTATGTGGGCCCCAGCCCGACCTCTAGCATCTGGTGGGTCCGCCTTTTGCTCCAAGGCCCTCGCATTTACCTCCCTCACCACCTCATCCATCAACACATTACACAGCTATGTTGACATCACGCATCCTTGATGCAGACACACCTTCACTTAGGACAACTCACCCTCCTCCCTTCCTACTCGCACACCTGCCTTCTTCTCTTAATGAGAACTCCTTACTGACTACAGTAGCCCTCCACTTACCCCATACATTCGTAGCAGCTACCAGAAGGCATCTTTCCCAACCCTGTCATACGCTTTCTCCAGGGCCATAAATGCCACAGACAAATACCCATTTACCTCCAAGCATTTCTTGCATAAATCCTTCAAAGGGAACGCCCGACCCAACCCACGTAGTTCCTCTCTGGCCAGATACTTTCCGTATACCACCACCCAGACAGTCACCAGTCTCCCATATATCTTACTCAACAGACCAACATCTCTTACTCAAGGATTCACTTTTGACTCATCTGTCATTATACAAGTGCACTACACAACCACTATGCCTGTTCCTAGACAGCTCCTCTCTGGCTTTACAGGACGTCGAAAAGTCTAAATAATCAACGTCATTCTAACTACCTTTCTGTGAGAGATTCAACTGCAGTGCCATCCACGCCTGGCTCTTTACTGAACCTCATCTTAAGCCGGGATTTCACTGTCTCCTCCTCTTTTGCTACTGATGGCATCTCATCACAAGCCTTCCACATTGTGCCTCTCTATCAACTGACACATTCAGCAGACCTTCACAACACTCACTCCACCTCTTTTTCACATTTTCTTTGCCTAATGCCACATTTCCTTCCGCCCTTCTTACTGTTGCTTCATTTGTCCTTATTTTCTCCTCACGCTATTCACCTTGTAAAATATTTTCTTATTTT
>NC_092227.1:87646511-87701511 GCF_036320965.1 Panulirus ornatus
GTGCATAGAGAGGATGTCTACGAACATTCAGAATATATTTTATGACCAAGTGAGACCTCGCATCACCAGTCTGGTCCCACCGCTGGGAGAAACTTGTAGATCTGTTGGAGAAGGTTCAACGGAAGTCCACAAAGACTGTGCTTGATATAAGACACCTGATTTAAAGATACAGGACGGAGTGGCCATGGGTTGGCTGATGTGTGAGACAAGGAAGAAGGCAGACTTTATTACAACCTTCAAGGTGCTAACTCGATTTGACAGCAGAGATATTGATAACTCTTTACACTCAACAGAGCATCAAAAAATTTTATATTTCGCGTGTTCAACAAATATAACGTTGGGTGTGCTTGCTTGCTTCTCCTTGTCTGTGGTTGCACTATCCTGAATTTAATGATTTTGTCCAGAGATCTGGTTTGCCTTTGTTTACAATGATACTGCTTAACACAGTTCAATATTCGTCATAAATGTACTGGTAGTATTTCCAGCCTTTCATATGACTTTCGCCTCTTAGGTTTATGCTCTTTCATTATTTAGGGGAAAATCACGTAGAGATTTTTAAAAGCTAAGAGGAACAAATTAATCGTACATTTAAGGCAATAAGGTTGAAAGTCGTGAGTGCAACGAGGGATGGACAGCCATTATGTAGCCGCTTTTCATTTCTGTCGCGTTTTGAACAGCTGATCAGATGTAAACAAGCCGGGGTAGACTCGTTTAAGGAATCATACAAAGGTCTATTGAGGATGAATCTACGTATGACGTATACTATACGAACGCACCATTATTGCACAGCGTATACCTTCCGAGCTGGGTGTTAATAATATCATTCTAAAATGATGAATGAAAAATTTCTAACTTACATATATATAAATCTGCGAGTCTGAACAGCGTATATCAATAGAAATCAGTACTGTATATTACATGAATTACTGCAGAAAGTACAATTGTACCTCATTACTTGAGTACCGATGAATGTGTGGACTCTTCATTGTTTTGGTCTCATACAACGTACGTGGAGGCCCTGTATCATACGTGTATGTCAGTGTATGACGTGCATGTGCCCTAAATCAGCGTTGCGTAATGGCTGGCGTCCTTGAGTGGGTGGAAGGGTTTGTGTGTGTGTGTGTGTGTGTGTGTGTGTGTGTGTGACGACATTGGTCGCTCTTCATGCAACGTTGAAAGTACTGAGCCCGCGTGCTGATGACGTTGGCGATGACCTTGTCTGTGATTTATGGCGCCTCCTGCTACATCATGGGGTGAGGCACAGCTGATCTTTATAGGAGGCACAGCTGATGATTGCAGGGAGGCACAGCTGATGATTGTAGGGAGGCACAGCTGATCTTTATGGGAAGGCACAGCTGATGATTGTAGGGAGGCACAGCTGATCTTTATGGGAAGGCACAGCTGATGATTGTAGGGAGGCACAGCTGATGATTGTAGGGAGGCACAGCTGATCTTTATGGGAAGGCACAGCTGATGATTGTAGGGAGGCACAGCTGATGATTGTAGGGAGGCACAGCTGATCTTTATAGGAAGGCACAGCTGATGATTGTAGGGAGGCACAGCTGATCTTTATAGGAAGGCACAGCTGATCTTTATAGGAAGGCACAGCTGATGATTGTAGGGAGGCACAGCTGATCTTTATAGGAAGGCACAGCTGATGATTGCGGGGAGGCACAGCTGATCTTTATAGGAAGGCACAGCTGATGATTGCGGGGAGGCACAGATGATGGTTGTAGGGAGGCACAGCTGATGATTGCAGGGAGGCACAGCTGATGATTGCAGGGAGGCACAGCTGATGATTGTTGGGAGGCACAGCTGATGATTGTAGGGAGGCACAGCTGATGATTGCAGGGAGGCACAGCTGATGATTGCAGGGAGGCACAGCTGATGATTGTAGGGAGGCACAGCTGATGATTGCAGGGAGGCACAGCTGATGATTGTAGGGAGGCACAGCTGATGATTGTAGGGAGGCACAGCTGATGATTGCAGGGAGGCACAGCTGATGATTGCAGGGAGGCACAGCTGATGATTGCAGGGAGGCACAGCTGATGATTGCAGGGAGGCACAGATGATGGTTGTAGGGAGGCACAGCTGATGATTGCAGGGAGGCACAGCTGATGATTGTAGGGAGGCACAGTTGATGATTGCAGGGAGGCACAGCTGATGATTGCAGGGAGGCACAGCTGATGATTGTTGGGAGGCACAGCTGATGATTGCAGGGAGGCACAGCTGATGATTACAGGGAGGCACAGCTGATGATTGCAGGGAGGCACAGATGATGGTTGTAGGGAGGCACAGCTGATGATTGCAGGGAGGCACAGATGATGGTTGTAGGGAGGCACAGCTGATGATTGCAGGGAGGCACAGCTGATGATTGTAGGGAGGCACAGCTGATGATTGCAGGGAGGCACAGATGATGGTTGTAGGGAGGCACAGCTGATGATTGCAGGGAGGCACAGCTGATGATTGTTGGAAGGCACAGCTGATGATTGCAGGGAGGCACAGCTGATGATTGCAGGGAGGCACAGCTGATGATTGCAGGGAGGCACAGCTGATGATTGCAGGGAGGCACAGCTGATGATTGTTGGGAGGCACAGCTGATGATTGCAGGGAGGCACAGCTGATGATTGCAGGGAGGCACAGCTGATGATTGCAGGGAGGCACAGATGATGGTTGTAGGGAGGCACAGCTGATGATTGCAGGGAGGCACAGCTGATGATTGTAGGGAGGCACAGCTGATGATTGCAGGGAGGCACAGCTGATGATTGCAGGGAGGCACAGATGATGGTTGTAGGGAGACACAGCTGATGATTGCAGGGAGGCACAGCTGATGATTGTAGGGAGGCACAGTTGATGATTGCAGGGAGGCACAGCTGATGATTGCAGGGAGGCACAGCTGATGATTGCAGGGAGGCACAGCTGATGATTGTAGGGAGGCACAGATGATGGTTGTAGGGAGGCACAGATGATGATTGCAGGGAGGCACAGCTGATGATTGCAGGGAGGCACAGCTGATGATTGCAGGGAGGCACAGCTGATGATTGCAGGGAGGCACAGCTGATGATTGCAGGGAGGCACAGCTGATGATTGTAGGGAGGTGCAGCTGATCTTTGTAGGGAAGCACAGCTGATGTTTGTAGGTAAGCAAAGGTAAGTAAACTCGATGTTTGTAGGAAGGAACATGTTATACTTTTGGAATGATTTCACCAGATGATAGTGGGTCAAAAAGCTAACGTAAGATGATTAAAAAAACAAGGTCAACCGAGGTTTTCTATACAGTCTTCTTAGCGTCTATATCCTGGGATAAACACGGGTTCCAGCCCAACATGTTAGCGTCTATATCCTGGGATAAACACGGGTTCCAGCCCAACGTGTTAGCGTCTATATCCTGGGATAAACACGGGTTCCAGCCCAACATGTTAGCGTCTATATCCTGGGATAAACACGGGTTCCAGCCCAACGTATGACATTTCCAGGGCAAAGTGATGCTGGACGGCGGCGCCCTCCCTTCGGTGTGCCTTCAGAATCTTTCACGTCAGGAATGTCGCAAGAATAGGATACGTTTTTGTGGGTAAGGTTAGCGGTGCATGACGGACCTTGGCAGGCGAACGGGAGGAACCGTGTGGCTGTAGCCAGCAATGTCAAGTGTGGGGGTAAAACATCCCTTAATGGTTAGGAAAAACTAGTCGAAGCAATGTCTCCGCCGTGTCGCTCGCACCTTGTGCCACTTCAGCCAAGTCTGGAACACAGCCTTCAGAGGGTACTGTCGGCTGGTCGAACTTTACTGTATGCTGGTCGTGCTTTACTGTCTGCTGGTCATGCTTTACTGTCTGCTGGTCGCACCTTACTGTCTGCTGGTCGTACCGATACTACTACCTGATGGACTTCAGCGCAGCTGCTAGGGATATATTCGGTGGTGTCAGTTCTTGTGGGAGATATAGATATATGATGTATAGTCTCAAACGAAAATCGAGGGACACGCCTGGTAGAAGGCTGTACCGGGTCCTCTATCTCGACAGAGAGAGAGAGAGAGAGAGAGAGAGAGAGAGAGAGAGAGAGAGAGAGAGAGAGAGAGAGAGAGAGAGAGTCTGGGACCCGTCTGGTGGGAGCTGTCCCGGGTGCTCTGTCTCGACAGACAGACACAGAGCGTGGGACGTCTGGTGGACGCTGTACCGGGTTCTCTGTCTCGACAGACAGAGACAGAGTCTGGGACACGTCTGGGGGAAGCTGTCCAGGGCCTTGCCTTCTAACACGACAGGTAGAGAAAGAGTCTGGGACACGTCTGGGGGAAGCTGTACCGGGTCTTCTGTCTCGAGAGACGGAGTCTGGGACACACCCCGGGACTTCACTCGTCTACTATGATGAAGCCAGTTGATGCACGGACTAGCAACATACAACCCACTGATGCAACGGCTTTGAAGCCAGGTGATGTATTCACTAGCAGTGTGATATCCTTTGAAGCACGGACTAGCGCCATGAAGCTCATTGATGCATGGACCAGGGATGTGAAGCTCATTGATGCATGGCCCTGGGTTATGAAGCCCATTGATGCATGGACCTGGGTTATGAAGCTCATTGATGCATGGACCTGGGTTATGGAGCCCATTGATCCTTACATCAACATAAAGCCCACTGAAGCATGAACCAGATATCCGACGCTCAATACTGCACGGAAAAGTAAAAGGAAGCTTTGTTCTCTACTGACTTTGGCTCTGGAATGTGATTATACACTGACCATGTGATACGAATCCCAGCAATACATACATCAACTACATAGGTACATGAGCCGCCATGAAGATGATAGGTAGCCATACATGGTAGGCTAATGTATATTACAAATGATCACTGAGTGATAGATGACTCAGTCTTTTTTTGTGCATATTTGGACCGATATCACCAGACGGTACAAAGGAACTGTGAGATATTACCAATGGCAGCAGACACGAGAGTGGATGGTCGGTGTTGAGCCAGAGGGAGTAACCTAGTTTTTATCTGCCCGCGTGATGGGTGAGGCGAGGCTGGATCACCCAATGTTTTTACGATGCAGTCGCGAAGGACGCGACACTACCACAGTGAGAGTGGATGAACCGACTGCCTGCCTGTGTATCTATCACTAAATGCTGGAGCTATACACCTAATCAACCTTTTTGCGTGTACAGAGATGCTGGAGGGTGAAAACTGCGTGCCTGACGACGTCCAGCGTCGGCTGTGCGGCCTTCGACGGGCGATGCACATCAGGGAGTCGAAGTATCAGATACTGAACGACTTAGTCAAATGGTTCCTTGAGTTATGATGGGAATCGCTGAGCACCGCATAGCGGGGTGCTGGGCAATAAATGTAATAAGACGGTCATATATCTATTTCCTGATGCGGATAGTGCGTGCGTTAGACATCTTTATGTGTAGAAAATTCTACTAATGTGTATTTCCGCGTGAATGTTATGTATGTGTGTGATATCATCATTGTTTAGACGAAGAACTAACAAATAAAGTTGGGACGCCGAAAATTCGAGTAATGATTGAAGAAATATATATATTTATATATTTTCGGCTTTGGGACAATATCTTAATTCCATTAGTGTATCCAGAGGGAGGGTTAGATGTACAGACATCATGCACGCACACGATGGCAACACCATCTGCCTCCTTGCAGCAGCTCCGTGCATGACGTAGGTGACGTCCAGGCTCCGCCCACTGTATGGCCGGCATGATAATAATATGAAGTTTCGTTGTTTTACAAAACAACGCCTGAAATCTTTACCCTTTATTTTCATGGCCACCGTGGGTCTTACTATTTTTGAGACTCAAATAAAGCTAAAGATTATGTTCCAGGAATTGAGAAGTTAAGAAGAAAGAAATAGCAACTTATTTGTCCCTAAGAAAGAAATAGCAACTTATTTGTCCCTAAACATTTTATTTCATAACGGTAGCCTTTCAGCTTAATCAACAACTGTTGAGCAGTGATGTCATCATACTGCTAGTTCGCGAACACAAAGAAAAAGAATTGATGTTATCTCTCAACACCAGCTAGAGTTATGGCCTGTTGAAACACAATACAATGTAAAGGATATTACTAATTGATTATTGTTGGCCATTGCTCGTTCGCAAATAATATAACTAAGGCCGTGTTCATTAAATCTAAGGGAGTTCCTTTTGGAATAAGTGGGTAACAGTGTTCTGGCATGTGTCCGTTGTTCCCTCTTGAGTAAAATACGTCGATGCAACAAGGCAAGTCTGGGGTTTACTGAGGCCGATCAACTAGTGCCAGGGTCATTAAGCCCGCCAACGTCCACCAACATCCACCAACCGAAAACGCTTTTAAGACCTTGAGGAGTTAAGGATAATGCTCAGGTCCCAAGCACCCAATATGCATGTGGATCTTCAGTCTGAAGTTAAGGTCAAAAAGGCTCCCAGGAGCTCCTCCAAACCTGACCTTCCTTTCTTGAATCTAACCCAGCCAGGGTTACATTAATTTCATGAAACTCTGGTGTCCCCGTATTCTAAGTGCAAATAAACTAATGTACATTAGGCAACATTTGGAAGAGTACTGGCTGAAGTGCGTGAGTGTTGTATCAGGAATGATCCTTGAGGGGGGAAAAAATTCTTAGGTCTTTTTAAGTTTCAACTTCTGCCCGAGGTTCTACACAGCTTGCATAATTGCTTCTCAGTAATCCAAGGGTAGGGACTTCATCCCACTTGTTACGTAATCAGTTCGTTACATATTCACTACTTCTGCAAACTCGACATAATGGTACGAGAGATGGGATCCCTGATTACTACTACACATAAAAGCACAATGGACCATGACGAACTAGTGTCTCTCTCAGAATCGCTTCGTCAATGTTGTTCCCATGATGACTGGCCGGCCACTCATTTTGGTAATGGGTATGAGTGATGTATAGTTATTTGCTGGATTCCCTTGTGTGTCGTAGGATTGATTCTAGTCGTAAAATCTTATTATATTAGCTCCATTATATGTGCCTAGTATGACATCATAGCGCGTCGCAGGACTGTTTTCACTCGTAAAATCTAGTAAAGTTAGCTCCAATATATCTGCGTAGCGTGACATTCTCTGAAGCGTCGCACGACTGATTTTCTCTCCAAATTACCAGCCTCTGTTCGTAACCTGTGGTTAGGTTAGCTGCAATTCATCTGCTACGAACGTATGACGTTGCTTCTCTAAGGCGGGAAAAGGTGATTAGGAATGAGAAAATGAGTTAAACACCATAATGCTGACCACAAGTGTAATCAAGCACTGGAAACACGATAAATAAATGATCGGAGGAGAAATATAAATCCCAGAGTGATGACGTAAGGGCGGACATCCTAGCACGGACATGAACTCACAGGATCGTGCTGCTGAATATTGGACTTCCCTTAGGATTGTCTCTCTCTGCGGGTGACGTAGAGGACTTACACGTTTCTCATGGAGTGTCTGGGTAAACACCTATGAGGGTATTTGTGTTAGATGTTTATCATGTACGTGATACCGTCCGTATTGCGCTTGCCTGCTCGCCTCAGTCCGTTAGCGGATAATAACAGCAAAATGGCTCATGGTTCAAAAAACGACCTTGACATACCTAAGCGTTTGGGTCAAATGGTCTGACGGGAAGTGGCAAGGTCTAGCTGTGTCTTGCGTGGGTATGCACCTCGCTCGCGAGGAGTTAGTCCTGGTGTTGGATTATGTACACAATGTAAATGAAGAATCTTCCCGGGTGGATCCTATGAATTTCGAAACTATTAAAACGACTCGTGTTGTCTCGGTAAGGGGGGGAAGCGTGAATGTGAAAGAAATGTAATATTCATGGTAGCCCCACTTGATAGTTATGTCCATGGAGATTTGAAATTGATAAAACAAGTATTAGAGAAAATGACAAGGATTGTCGCTAGCGATCGAGAAATTACAGTACCATGAATGAATACAGGGCTACCGATGTGAGGCCAGACCGATGGGTATTGCTCAATATCCTTCGTCTGTGGTGTCATATTGTTACACATAAAAACTGGTAAGATACTTTGTTTTTTCCGTGTGTGCACTTTTCATCCCTTGTATTTCAGTCGGGATTGCAAGCATGTTGCTTCCCTGCAAGATAGACTTCGTCTGCGCTGATGCCATCTAGGATTAGGCTAGGCTTCCATCCCGCACACCTATTATAAGGACAACGGAAGGTGAAGCACGGAAAAATGTTACGCCGTGATAAATTTAATGCTATGATGTCTAAAACTACATCTTGTTATTCCTTAAAACTGTTGGGGACAGGAGAGATTAACAGTCTAGTTGGCGATAGTGGAGGTTAAGAATTTAGCTGAGGATAGGAAAGAAACGGTCCAGCAAGGGATAGAGGAAGAATAGCCCGGTTGGGGATAGGGGAGGATAACAGTCCAGCTGGAGAGGAGAAACAGTCCAGTTGGGGATAGAGTGGATAGAGGACTACTCATGTATCTCCTGAGTGTCGTAAAAATCGATTCAAAAGGACAGGAGAGAAGGAGGGAGAGGGTTGATCCTACCCTGTAGTATTAACACATTCTAAAACTGAAAGAGCCAAGCGAGGATTTTTTCCCCTCGAAGGCTCAGTCGTCTGTCTCTGAGGCAACCTCGCTAGAGTGAGAAAGATCATCTGTTAGAGAGAGAGAGAGAGAGAGAGAGAGAGAGAGAGAGAGAGAGAGAGAGAGAGAGAGAGAGAGAGAGAGAGAGAGAGAGAGAGAGAGAGAGAGAGAGAGAGAGAGAGAGAGAGAGAGAGAGAGAGAGTTGTGTGTATAGGTCAGACGTCGTCCAAAGATCTGTTATAAGGGAAGCTTTCGGTCCAGCCATTGTCCCGCCAACATGCAGACGTTGGGTACGACAAATTTGAATAGTGCGTGGCCTTATGGGGCCTTCCATGAGAGGAAGCCCTCATGTATACACAAGCAGAAGTGATCCATTACTGTAGCAGAATCATCCGATGCCACCAACCCGTCACAGCAGCACTGGGTCATGGGCGAGGAACATGAACCAGATTAGCTGTAGCCTATTCACCTAGTAACCGTCCTGTGCCAAATTTAAAATGTGGTTAACATCATTATCCATCCCTCCACCAGCATGAGCCACGTCCCTCTCTGTCTTTACCATCCACCTTTAACAATACCACATACAAGGATATAGAAAGAAATGACTTGAATAATAAATAAATAAACAATTTAGTGTAACAAATCTGTTACCTAAGTATCTTTGTATTGAACAACAGGAAACTGTGGTGTATAAGTGTCAGAAATGAGGTCTCAAAACAAGCTAACTAAATAAGAGTCACAATCAGGTATTCATAGCCACCTGGTGTCTCCGAGGTACAACAGTGCTTGTTAGCGGCGTGATCTCCAATTTCACGGGCGCGGGTTCTAAGTCCAGGGTAAGGTAGCGGGTTCACTCTCAACCCAGCCCTTCGTCCATTCCCTTAATGGCTGGGCCAATTACTGGGTACTCCACTCCAGCAGACATACAGCCATCTGAACCTACCCTTCCCATGCATGGTCGAGTTATGCTTTCCCGCGTGTGTTTTGAGCACCAACCATCTCTACAATATTACGGACACCGATCCGTATTACATATCCCATCCTGTCCAAAATGCAACTTTCTGACCGAAGACACTGAACAATCAGCCTCCAGAGTGCCCATCGGTCTGTTTGTTTATATCAATTCAGATTTCATTTATTTGTGGAATGCCGTGCGCTCATTTTATACATCAAACTTCTTAACCTTGTGGCCCTGCCCAATAGACTTGGCTGGCTTTCTGAGTGCTGCGAAACCCCACTGAAGGGGATCCTTAGGCAGAAGTAAGGTGAAAGTACATACATACATACGCATATATATATATATATATATATATATATATATATATATATATATATATATATATATATATATATATATATATATAAGCCATTTCCTGCGTTAGCGAGGTAGCTACAAGAACAGTGGACTGAGTCTAGGAAGGAAAAAATCCTCATTTGGCCCCCTTCTCTGTCCCTTCTTTTGGAAAATTGTAAACGAGAGGGGAGGATTTCCAAGACCCCGCTCCCTCCCCTTTTAGTCGCCTTCTACGACACGCAGGGAAGTATTCTTTCTCCCCTATCCCCTGGGATAATATCGTGTTTCATTTTCCCCGTGGACTCATAGGAATATATATATATATATATATATATATATATATATATATATATATATATATATATATATATATATATATATATAGATAGATAGATAGATAGATAGATAGATAGATAGATAGATAAAGATAGATAGATATAGATAGATAGATTGACAGATGAAGCGATGAAGAAATCCGGGGTTAAAAGAGAATTTATTCAAGACGTCTCGACGCAAGTTTTTCCTTGATTAGCTCAACACACAAAGCTTACGTTGACGCTACGTTCCTCCTCCGGCTGGCCTCCTTCCCGCTGGGTTCTCGTTCTCCCACGGGCTAGACTCGTCCACTATCCATGCCCTTCTCTTCGTCGACCACTCACGTATCGCAACATGACTTGCAGTCTCTGCCCAACTACCAAAGCCCCGGCGATTTAGTATTTGTGGCATCTTTCGCTCGCACGAACGCTGCTTCTGAAACCTCTCTAGCTCTCCTCCTTAACCCATGGTACAACGCCAGGGATCCGTTCCACTTGGGTAGACGCCCCCTCTCATCCACATGTACCACGTGTGCCTTAAATCTCCTTTATTCCGTCCTTTTTTTTTTCTTTAACCCTCGCTTTGTTTCAGTGAAACAGGTTCATCGGCATCAGCTGCAAGGGATTACGTCAACCACGCTTGTTATGTTACTGGTCTTATCTACTCTATTTCCATATTTTAAGATCCCCTGTTTTTCTTCCAGACGGTGGAGCAATGCTCACCCTGTCTCCTTTTACGAAGCTGTCTCTGACGTGTGCGTTGTGCGACTTAGGCACCACTAGTAACCTGTTTCTTGCGAAATCATTATCTACGTAATTATCTTCCTCCCGTTCGTTACTCTGCTCTTTTCTTTCTCTTGTTCAATTGGCTTTACTTTGAAGGTCAATTGGCTGACCCTTACGGCAGCCTAGCTTCAGTAACGCTTCTATCATATGACTCTCTTCCAGTCGCCTCTCGCTGCATGGCCTTTAGAAAGAAATCTGTGATGACACCTGTTCATGCTAGTGGATAATTTGCGTGATAGTGAATTAGGCTATAAAACAATGCGAAAAACTATACATGCCACAAGGAAGCCGACACTGTAGAACCATCACTAACGTGCTGAGATGTTTCTGAATGGACTACTAGTCTGTTCATGTTGGCAATATTCCTTTATATATGACAACTGCTTCCATCCTAACTGGCGTCCTTGCGTTTCACATGTTTTATCCCTACACAAAAACCGTAAGGTCCTTGGGAACGCCTACTATTTCTCATGGAATTTTTGCCTTTGTTTCCACAGCCATTACTCTAGAAACACCTGAGTCCAAGGTCCGTACCTGTGCTGGGCAAATGTCTCGCCCTGGAGGACGCCAACCAACCCCTTGACTACGACGACTAAGCCTCTTGAGTAAGACGACTCAGCCTCTTACGAAGACTTAAATCCTTAAGACAACTTAACCCCTTTGAACAGGACAGTTTAATCCCTTGACAACTACGACTCAACCCCATGAGGACAACGACTGAACCTCTTCAAAAGGACGACATTAACCCCTTGATCACGACGACTTGGGGAGTTACGTCATAATCTTGACCTCATCATCTGGTCAAGCATGAAGGTGTGTATGTCAATGATCAACTGTGTTGCCAGGTTCCTGTGGAGGATAGTAATGATTCCACATGTCTCAGGACTTTATAGAGGACAGGAACGTAGTAATGTGTTACTACGGACGATGTTTACTGGGGAACTTCGTTTTATGTTCCTACCGATGATGTTTACTGGGAACTTGGTGGTGTCCTACAGACGATGTTTACTGGGAACTTGGTGGTGCCCTACAGACGATGTTTACTGGGAACTTGGTGGTATGTTCATACGGACGATGTTTACTGGGAACTTCGTTGTATGTTCCTACAGACGATGTTTACTGGGAACTTGGTGGCATGTTCATACCGGTGATGTGTACTGGGAACTTGAGGGTATTTATCTAGATTTCTTGAATGTATCCAAACAGTCTGACGGAGTACTGATTGTAACCTGCTGGTGGAAGCATTAGCAATAGTGTTGATCTGATGATGATATTCAACGGTGCGACCGTTGATCACGACGGTACGACCCTTGATCACGAAGATACGATCCTTGGCCACGACGGTACGACCCTTGACCACGAGGGTAAGACCCTTGTCCACGACAGTACGACCCTTGATCACGAAGATACGATCCCTGTACACGACGGTACGACCCTTGATAACGAAGTTACGACCCTTGTACACGACGGTACGACCCTTGATCACGAAGTTGCGACCCTTGTCCACGACGGTACGACCCTTGATCACGAAGGTACGACCCTTGTCCACGACGGTACGACCCTTGATCACGAGGGTACGACCCTTGTCCACGGCGGTACGACCCTTGATCACGAAGGTACGACCCTTGATCACGAAGGTACGACCCTTGTCCACGACGGTACGACCCTTGACCACGACCGTTGTGTATCATAGCCTTTTTTTTATTACCTGTCCCTTATGGGTCAGGCCAAACGCCAAACCTTCATGCCCAAGAGACGCAACGCCGTGCCGGAGGGTCGTGCAGTCGTGCTGGAGGGACGCACCGCCGTGACGGGGTCGTGCTGAAGAGTCGTACAGTCGTGCTGGAGCAACGCACCGCCGTGATGAAGGGTCGTTCTATCGCGTTCAAGGGGTTAAATCATTTACATAATTCCGTTGCATAAATTTGTTTCTGCAGGAGCCAGATCTCAGGATGTATCCTGGTGACCATGAGATGCGAAACGACGCGGGGCCATCTGGCCTTGACTGACACCAGGGAACTGTACTCCTCCTGTATCACCTGACGATCATACAGTCTCGCTCAGGCTCACACTTCACTGCCAGTGTAGCGCCAGGAAACAGACGAAGAATGGCCCATCTACTCATATACACATAAATACATAAATGCCCATATACGCACATACACATATTAACATATACATACACAGGCATATGCATATATGCACATGTACATGTTCATACTTGCTTGCCTTCATCCATTCTGTCATTACCCCTGCGTGTCGTAGAAGGCGACTAAAACGGGTGGGAGCTGGGGGCTGCGTTTCCTTCCCTCCTGTTTCACTATGCAAAAAGAAAGAATAGAGAAAGGGGCCAAGTGAGGAGTTTTTCCTCTAAGCCTCAGCCTTCTGTTCTTGACGGTACCTCGCCAATACGGGAAACGGAGAATATGTGTGTGTGTGTGTGTGTGTGTGTGTGTGTGTGTGTGTACTTGATAAAGGTACCACCCTAAGTAATGACTGCCTTCAGACACAGAAGACAATGGAAGGTCAACACTTAAATCATGGCTCCCATTTGCCACACTGACATCATCAACACCATGGCCATTGGTCATCTCGTTCCAGCTTGCGATCTGACTCGGAATTACCAATGAGATTCACAGCAGGAAATGAACCTAACCTAACGTCAGCAGCAGAAGAAAAATGTGTGTGTGTGTGTGTGTGTGTGTGTGTGTGTGTGAAATCAGACGGTCCTTTTATGTTAATTGTTTGCACATTTGCACCTCCTGGTCGTTTTAGGAGGCACTTGTCTGTCTCAACCAGCGCTATTTACTGCCATAAGCCTATACATGTTCACACATAATTTCCCTTCTTGTCTGTTTGTTTTCGGACGAGGCGACCCCTGCGGGGCACCATCGCTCGGGCGCACCATATGGGGTTGCTGGTCAACGGGCGTCCAGCTGGTTGGAATAGATTAGCAACCATTAGGCGTCAGATGACAGAGTTAGGCTTCCTTTTGGAGCTTTCTTCAACCATCCAGGTGTCCAACCCATCCGTCCGACCTCTAGCAGATGGGACTGGTAAAAACCCTTGGACATGAGAGTCTTATAGAAAAGGTTGATGAGTCACTATTATAAAAACCTGCCTGGCAACACAGGGATAGCGATAACGACTCAATTTTTACCACACGACAGATGTCCGTTACAGCGGCGTGACTGAACTTCGAGGTCTTGGAGGAGGATCATCATCCAGAGAAAGAGAAGCGATCTAAGTTATAGGACTGGCGATTTGTCGAGTTGCAAGAGGATTAATGGATCATTTTGAGATTCGCCAGGTCTCTACCTGGCCCGGGCCCCTCGTCAAACACCCTCCCATACTCAAGTGTCTGGGGTGACTGTCATAGCTGGAGGTGTCGATGGGGCTCAGCTTTCTGGATGGCGACGCGATGCTGGTAGTGGACGGCTGGAGACTTGCCACAACCGGGAGAAGAAAAGGACCAACCACCAACTGTTTAGAACTGGTGTGCCGCAGATAGAGAGACTCCGTACCCCATGACCTTACCCTACCACAAGCGGAGGTGAGGGTCGAGCGTCGCTATCGCCAACATCGTATTAATGGCGGCATTGGCTACCAAGGCTACTGTCGCGATAATCATTGTCGGGTATGTGATGGCTCACAGGATGCCAGTGTCTTCCTCTCGGAAGATCAAGAACAACGACACTAACGCCTTTATGATACTCGTGGACCTGTGTTACCCCTATGAAGTATGGAGCCAGTGTTACCCCTACGAAGTATGGAGCCAGTGTTACCCTACGATGCACAGGGCCTGTCTGAGGAGGGAGTAGGAAACATCCTCCTCCTAAACAGAACACCAGAGTCACTTAACGCGCGTGGGTGTCGCCTGCAGAACTGCCCGTAGCATCCCACGCCCTGGCACGCCCCTCCTCGCAACAAGAAATGCCCCGTTATCCCAACGCTGTCATTTCGCCAGACACCACTATCATCGCCGAGTCCTGAACACAGTTGGGTCCAGTAATTAACCTTCCAGCGATTCCTGCCTCACTTGAACAGTTAGGAGATGTTTAGCGACGCCAAAAGCTGAACGCGACTCATCAAAAGGATAATGTAATGGCAGGAGTCGCTTCAGAACGTTGACAAGAGGCCGCAGGTGCTGTGGGATGAGGGATCATCGGCGAATGATGATGGCAGGGGTGGTACCGGACTCTGCCTTCTCGAGGTCACACCGTGAGTGAAAAGTCACCTTTGGTGAGGCTGTATCACTGGCAGTACAGCCTCGTCAAAGATCCTCTCAGTCGAAAACAGTACACGTTTCCCTGCTTGTGGAAACAGAGCAGCCTTGGGCAGCAGGAGCCTCCGGGAAAACGTCCTAGGTAGCACCAGGACTTTCTTAGAAAAAGGAACGATGATAATAATAAAGGAAATAGTCACAGAATATGCGTGGATGTCTCTAAGCCAAATAGGATCAACTAATGAAGACGATAATGAAACGCGGCTCAGTGGACATGAGTAAGTGTCTGCAGGTGGAGTCCTACACCAAGCGTGATGGTTGACAGGATAATGGCCGTCTAGAGCAGTTGGATAAAGCACCGAATCCTGGCGGCGCACAGTGCCACAAGCCAGCCAACCACAGTGTGAGTCCTGAGGTTCCATGACCAAAGCAGCTAAAGGAAGTGTCTTAAAGTGCCTTGATGGCCCGACGATGTCGCACCGTACAGTACGTCAGTAGGAAGCTGTGACTCACATATGTTAGCACACACCCTTCACTCATTCTCGGTTTAGTCATCTAACACAGTATGTTCTGGAGAACAGACCGGATGTTCTTGTTATGCACGAGAGACGCATATGGGGAAGAACTTAGACCCACGATTGGATGGATGGAACCTCATCAAGACTAAGGAGATGTAGTTCACAAGCCACACATGGTTCTCATACATAGTGAGACTGACGGATTAGGAAAAATCCATCACTTGAAATGAGATAATAGTATCTAGCCCAACAAGCAAGACGAAACTACTCCTGAACACGACGGTACGACCCTTGGATATGATGTCCTGGTCTTTGACCTGACCTTTACGGGTCATACTGTCGTGCTCGAGAGGTCAGTCATCCTGTATCTGCTACTAAAAGAGAGAGAGAAAAAAGAAATAGTCCGCCTGACTGTGTTTTTAGATACATCGTTTTGTTGCAGAGTGACTTCATAAAAAACGGATCCAGTTATCAACCCAGTTTTCAGTCTGTGTTGATCATTTGTCACTGTATTACACCTGATATGAGTCCTGAAGGGAGACGGATACGGATGGAGAATGTGTGCCAGTAGAAGATGAAGATTAATGAAGCCTACAAAGGGAATTCAGGCCTTATCAGTAGTGGTGTTGCGTTCTTAGCTACCTGATGACAACGGTGATGGTTCGCGATTATAATACCCAAGCTGAGCAGTGTAGCCAGACCCCGTGTGGTATGTGTAAATGACCTCCAAAAGTACAAAGAGATACAGCGAGTGAACTATACGAAGGACAACCCACTGAAAAATTTGGTGTTTAAACGGCTCATTTAGCAGGTTTCGCGCGCCACCTTCGTCAGCAGTTGATCTTTTAATTTCGCCGCCAGAGCCGCTCATTTACAGTGCGTTCCTACCCATCCTGTGGGCGGAGGCGCGAAAGAGGATACAGAGTACACAACAGGTCCAGGGACTGATGTGCCTCAAGTGAATATCATACACACAGGCTACACAGTGAGGAAAAGTGTTAACATGGTTCAGGCAACACAATGAATTATTCGGCAATTTGTGAAGTTTACAAAAACGAACAACGATAATTGGATTATGTATCAAAATATAGAAGAAGTAAAGTGTCTACAATAAGCAAAATTATGATACATTTCAAGTATCCGAGGTAGAACACTGTTAAGGATAAAATGTTTGTACATATCTTTTAATGTTTGATGAGAATCGTCTCTGAACTCAGTCATCTTACAACAGTCAACTACATAATGTTGCCAAGTGTGGGAGTAGCTTGGCTGGCAAAGTTTACATTTGGTCTATTCATTATCAACAGGAGGAGCAGATTCTCATGACTGTCTATACCTCAACCTCAGTAGGGCGACAGCAACAGCAAGGTGTCAACTGATCCTGTTGGTGGAACCATATATATATATATATATATATTGGAAAGGATCACAATTTTGCGCGTGATCAAGATATTCCTATGAGTCCACGGGGAAAATGAAACACGAAAAGTTCCCAAGTGCACTTTCGTGTAATAATCACACCATCAGGGGAGACACAAGAGAGAAATATAAAAGTCAGTTGATATACATCGAAGAGACGAAGCTAAGACGCCATTTGGTAAACATACTTGCTGCCTTCATCCATTTTCGTCGCCACCCCGCCACACACGGAACAGCATCCCCCTCCCCCACCTTTCAGCGAGGTAGCGCCAGGCCTGCTGGTGTTAATTTCACCTCTTACGTCGAAAGGATTTCGTTCATGATCTTTTTGAATGATGGTTTAAGGGTACTCGCGGGTTGACCCCGGGGGTAATCAACTTCATCCTCCACGGCAGATAATCTGGCTAGTTCATCAGCTTCATCATGCAAGCTGAGCCACGTCTGGAATGGAATCCCAGGTGGACTCTTAAGCCCAGCATGTGTCATTTGGTTACACCTGTGTCGTACTTCAGACACAAACATACTCCAGTCATAATGAAGCGAGTTTAATACAGTCAGTGATGAGAGATAATTACATACAATGAGACTATCATAATTGGAGTGTTCAGCATATTTGAGGTGGATCATAAGGTTAGCAACGAGTTGACCCTGAGTCCCAGGGGATCGTAAAAACCGTGAGTACGTGTTACAATAATAGCACCATTAGCAGGATCAGTGGTTCGTGCATGGAACCATCTGTATATATAGTTAGTGTGTGATTACGTTCAGTGGTCGTGGTTTTAATGTGGTGGGTAATACTTTGTGTGGCGACACAGCGTCGCTATACCTCCTTGTTTCCTCGACCAACGAAACCTTGGAATTCTTTTCCCCTTTCCGTTTTTGCCGCTTCTTATAGCCTTCCTTCCTGTAAGAATTAGGTCTACAGACACTTCAGGAGCTCAGATTAATATAGATAGGGGAGAAAGGAAACTTACCACGTATTCCCTGCATGTCGTAGAAGGCGACTAAAAGAGGTGGGAGCGGAAGGTTGGAAATTCTCCCTTCGTTTTTACTTTTCCACAAGAAGGTAAAGAGAAAGGGGCCAAGTGAGGATTCTCCTTCTAAGGCTCAGTCTATTCTCCCCAAAGTTTATGATACTCTCTCATCCCAACTCTCATTTGCCCTCTTTTTCAATCCCGGCACTTTCTTGACCTCCTGCCACTTTCCCTTATACATTTCCTAACCATCTACACTCCTTTCTTGTAAGTACCGCCCAAACGCCTCCCTTTTCTCTTTCACTAGCAACTCTCCTTCTTCATACTACTACTCGCTAATCTTTCTAATCCACCCACCTCCCACCGTTCGCATGCCACGTACACCTCGCACATGCCATCACTGCTTCATCAAATAACTCCCTTTCTCACACGCTCCCCTTACTTCAATTGCTCTTACCCTTTCATAAATATATACATGCACGCGCACACACACACACACACACACACACACACACACACACACACACACACATATTATTTTATATATATTGCAGTAAGGTCACAATGATGTGTGTGATCTATCATTTGCTGATAACATCGAAGAAAAATGAAATGAGTCAAGTCTCAAGTGCACTTTCGAGTAATCACATCGCCAAGGGATATGTAAATACACGAAAGTGCATTTGTGACATATCGTATTTCATTTTCCCTTTTGGTTATATATATATATATATATATATATATATATATATATATATATATATATATATATATATATATATATATATATATATATATATATATTCTGGGAGCCTTGAAGAATGTGTGGAAGTCGAGAACATTATCTCGGAAAGCAAAAATGGGTATGTTTGAAGGAATAGTGGTTCCAACAATGTTGTATGGTTGCGAGGCGTGGGCTATGGATAGAGTTGTGCGCAGGAGGATGGATGTGCTGGAAATGAGATGTTTGAGGACAATGTGTGGTGTGAGGTGGTTTGATCGAGTAAGTAACGTAAGGGTAAGAGAGATGTGTGGAAATAAAAAGAGCGTGGTTGAGAGAGCAGAAGAGGGTGTTTTGAAATGGTTTGGGCACATGGAGAGAATGAGTGAGGAAAGATTGACCAAGAGGATATATGTGTCGGAGGTGGAGGGAACGAGGAGAAGAGGGAAACCAAATTGGAGGTGGAAAGATGGAGTGAAAAAGATTTTGTGTGATCGGGGCCTGAACATGCAGGAGGGTGAAAGGAGGGCAAGGAATAGAGTGAATTGGAGCGATGTGGTATACCGGGGTTGACGTGCTGTCAGTGGATTGAATCGGGGCATGTGAAGCGTCTGGGGTAAACCATGGAAAGCTGTGTAGGTATGTATATTTGCGTGTGTGGACGTATGTATATACATGTGTATGGGGGTGGGTTGGGCCATTTCTTTCGTCTGTTTCCTTGCGCTACCTCGCAAACGCGGGAGACAGCGACAAAGCAAAAAAAAAAAAAAAATATATATATATATATATATATATATATATATATATATATATATATATATATATGCTCAATTCATAACCATATTCACATAGTCTCGTTTGGCTTCTTAAGTTCCTTTCTCTCTTGAAGCGATAATACATGAGGACATCCAGCCCCCTTCTCTCGACTCTCTTAATCGCCTTCTACGACACGTGGGCATTCTTCTTCATCCCTTGAAACCCATGGATACCTAATGCTATACTCGTTACCGTGAAACAATATCTAAAATTCTAATATGCTTTTGATTGCCACGCATTAACACATCCGGGAGTACATGGCAAGAATGAATATGATCAGCTGAGTCCGGCGGGGAAATGTTTTTGTTGACGTCAAGGTCTTCGGCAGCATTAGTTTGCTGGTGCGGCTCATAATGCTAACACGACCTTATATGGAAGGCATTAGCATACCATGATGTCCCTTCCTTCTTAATCCGATGATATACACGATTACCAGAGAGAGAGAGAGAGAGAGAAATAGAGGCAGAGAGAATACGTTGGACATTATTTCCGTATGAGCTAGATCAAACGTTGTAGTACTGCGTGACGTCAGAGAAGACAACAGATTCTCCCGCTCTCTAAAGTTTTCCGTTTATCTGAAGGTTTTCGAGTCGCCTGAATTTCTTGCATTTCCTTATTTTGTTTTTACTCTTTTGACGTACAAATAAAACATACACCATTTATGAAGAGGTGGTTAAGCAAGAAATGGAAAGATTACATCTTGTTGTTGTTCTTCAAGGCATTTTTATAGTACCTATATCAGCGTTAGTGCTGGGCAATACCAGCTGCCAGTTTACTTCTTTTCTGCGAAATTTTGCAATTCTGTCTTAAGAACGAATTCAGCTCAAAAGACAGATGAAACGGAAAATACAACCCATTTGCAGATATGATTGAGCAATACGCATGGTGGCACGATCCTTGAGCACAAGGGTACGACCTCTGAACACAGCAGAACGACCTTTGAACACAGCAGAACGACCTTTGAACACAGCAGGACCTTTGAACACAGCAGGAAGACCTTTGAACACAGCAGGAAGACCTTTGAACACAGCAGGACGACCTTTGAACACAACAGTACGACCACTGAACGCGATAGCATGATCCTTGAGCAGGACGGTAAGATCCTTGACCACTGTGGTACGACCACTGAGCACGACGGTACGACTCTTGAACACGAAAACTCGACCCTTGAGCACGATGGTACGACCATGGAGCACGACGTTACAACTATGGAGCACGACGGTACGACCATGGAGCACGACGGAACGACCATGGAGCACGACGGTACGACTCTTGAACACGGAAACTCGACCCTTGAGCACGATGTTACGACCATGGAGCACGACGTTACGACTATGGAGCACGACGATACGACCATGGAGCACGACGGGACGACCTTTCAGGACGACGGTCGGGCCACCACACCCACAGTTCGTTGCGTCGTTCTCGATTCGTATTCCAGGGTCGTAAGGTCACAGTAAAGGAATGTACGGATCGTTCCTGCCACCACCTAACGTCGAGATGTTCTAAGATCAGGCAGCACAAACTCGCAGTTCGAATCTTCAACATTCTTCCCTTCATCCAGACTGTGAACATGGGTTCAACATCATGAAACATCCATAAAACGGATCATTAACTGATATTACTTTTTTTTTCTATATATATATATATATATATATATATATATATATATATATATATATATATATATATACTCTAGTTATATGAAATACAAAATACAGTCAGATTTCTTAAGAGGAAAAATAACTTTTTGTTGGAGGAAGTTACATTTATGTTACTATTAATCTGGGTGAGTGGTTGGGGGAAAATCTAAAATGAAAAGCAGAGGGTATTAAAATAAGATGAGAAATGTGAGGTCTGAAGGACGTCTGGGACGAACCATCTCTGTAAATCACTCTGGTGATAAACATATTGGCAAAGGTTGATAATATAATCTGGTACATCCATGACAGAGCCGGGGACATGGGGTATCCCTCGCCTCAAATACAGAGGAGAAGGGAGGAGTGAGTCTATAAAAAGATGTCGGAAAACAAAGGAGCTTCGTGGTGCAAGATGAAGAATTATAGGTGGTACTACAGCCAGCCATTACTGGTAAGGTGTAAGAGAGACAGGAATCAGTGTGGCGGATAAGAAAGAAGGAATAGAGAAACCTTGAGAAGAATATCGTAGACAGGACAGGAGGTCATCTAAACTATTCCTTAAATTCGTCAGAAATGACTTTGTCAGTAAAAGAGCAGGTAATCCGTCTACTCTAGAGGATGATGGAGGACACTTTAGCCTCAACACCCATGAGAAATAGTATGGTGAAGACGTCTTAAAAGGCACTGATAAATCTAGCTGGGACAAGAGGATGTTAAAAGGTCTCGACCCATACAAGACTCATGGTCCTCCTGAAATTTTTCCACACATGCTGAAGAAATGTGCAGATACACAGAACAAACTACCTCCAACGCTGCTCAAGATGTTGCTGTTAGAAAGGTGAGCTGACAAACGAACGGAAAAGGCCGACCGTCGTAAGTATGTACAGTGCAATAAAAAGGACCAGAAACGAGTACTGAACCACAAACCGGCCTCCCGCACGAGTGTGGTCTGCAAGACACTGGAGAAGATAACCAGAGAGCAACTGGATGGCTTCCAGCCCAGGATAACATGCATAAAAGAGACAATATAGCTCCAGGGAAAGGAGGTGATGCGCAACCAACCCATTAGATTTCCACACACAACGGAGAGAGAGGGATGAGTGGAGCGTCTCCATCTGGACTGCCACAAAGTACTTGACAACGTACCACATAAGAGGCTGCTGAAGAATCTGGATCTTCAGGCAAGATGAAGGTCGAGACGACCTCGATGAACAGGAGATTATATTACTGGAAGGGATCAGAAGACCTACGTCAGGGGATAGACTTCTCGAAATGGACTGAGGTCACCAGCAGCAAGCCGCAGGTGGTCTATCATGGAGATGTTGGTTTCCTTGATCTAAATGCGACAGTGGTTCGCCAGAAGAATTGGAATCCCACCTGGGTATGATGGCAGATGATGCACAGGTCATGAAGGAAGTGAAAAGCGAAGAGGATTGCATCAATTTACAACGGGACAGAGACAAAATCCAAAGATGACCTGACATATGGCTGATGAAATTCAACCAGAGTAAATGTAAAGTGATGAGAAAGAGACACGCTGTAAGAAGGCTCTGATAAGCGTCTTGAATACCAGGAAATAAGCCACATGAATCTGTTTGTGAGAGACGTGAGATTAGAGACATCGTCCCCAACATGTCATTAAATTCCCACATTAGGAGAATCGTCTGCTGGTATACATCAGAATAGCCTTCACATCTATGGATAAGGAAATGTTTAGCAAGCTGTTCACCTCCTACATCAGGTCAAAACTAAAATATAATTATCAAGTTTGGTCATCGCACCTAAAGAAGCAGCAAGAAGTAAAAGAAAAGGTCAAGAGGTCAAAACAGATGATACCAGAAATAAGTGAGTTATATTACAACAGAAGGGTTGAGTGCTTTTATGATGTCCATTATGGAAGAGAGAAGAGTAAAAGGTGTCTGGATCACAAACTTCGGGTATTTAAGAAACTGATGACGTCAACAATGTACAGTTCTTCGAAAGATATAGGGACACAACAACCAGCGCCCGGGAAGTGAAGTTAAGCAAGAGACTTGAGAAAAAAAAAAAAAAAGATGCGGAGAGGGAGATGAATGGAATAAAGTTAACGATGAAATGATGAATGAGGAGAACATTCAGAAGTTTGAAAAGTATTATTACAGTTGATAATATTCAGGAGAAGGGGCCCGACGAGAGCACGGCGCAAACAGGTAATTACAAACACAATTGCGCGCGCACACACACACACACACACACACTTCAACAAAGCGAGCGGCAAGCATTATCTGGAGCGAGGTAACATGGCGGGTAGCCAAGGTCACATACCCACCACAGAACAATATCGGAGCCAACCACTCACTGACATTTAGTTCTTCCCTCTGGAGAACGAAATTACAAATAATGATCGACAATACGTTAGTTGTCTGGTCTCTTGTTACATCCAGGTAAGGCTAACTGCAGTCAGGACGGAACCATCTCACATCCTCCATGTCAGCCAGCAGCCGCCCCAGGGAAGTCCAACCCTCCTGACGTAGGAGTGTTCAAGTGATGATCGGGACCATCTCACACCCTCCGTGTCGGTCAGTAGGTTGTAGACAGCCGGGAAGTACAACCCTTATGACTGCTAAAAGATATGGGGGGGGGGGGGAATCTCTTGCTTATACTCATTGCCTTTAAAGGCACCAGATGATGATGATTACTTGATGCGGTATAGATCATCTGGGGGATGCCACAGACTACATTCTAAGTACAAAGAAATTCATCACAATAAATCTTATCCATCAACAGCATCGCGGTACTTGGTCCCTTATCCACCGCTGGACTCATTTATCAACGTCACTCCCAATCCTCCTCAGGGTTGTTCCTGTGGTCTACGCGGGCGTGTCTTGGGTGTGTGGTCATGTGGCGCCATGGGTGGTATACAGGTTAGATTACCGACCTTAACCAGCAATTCCCTCCCTCCCACCCGCCCTTTCCGGGTGACGTCACAGGCTCTGCCGTACACATTCAGGCCGCTCACATAATTTGAGCTAAAATCAGACAAACAGTCTACCATGGTAGAGTTTAATTGAACTTGTTTTAACCCAGACTAGACCAAGTTACACTATTAATTTTTTTTAAAGAAAAACTGGCAATATAAAAACTTAACACGACAAACTTAGGTAACTTCTTGTAGTTCAAGCTAAAATAGATTAAGTTACGCTACTACCTGATCATTCAATCCAAATTTCTAAAAAGTTTGCTCGCTATTTTCTTAACAAACTTTAGCTAGATTAGACCAGGTAATGTTTGATGTTATATATGGGCAATTCTATATAAAAGATGATTACTTAAAATGATAGCTTTGAAAGAATGAATAAACTTGTGTTAAGCTAGACCAGACCAGGATACGTATGGTTTGTTTAAGATAGAGTAATTTTCCTTGAAGAAAAAGAGTCAGTGATTTAAAATGCTACGGTGGTAAAACAAGTAAATAAGCTTGTCCTGAGAAGGGTGTGTCAGGTGTTGGTGAAAAGTCATCTTTTACAAAGAACAAAATCTCTCACAGATCCAACACGCGTACTTCGATGAATTATGGAGGTTACCAGGAACTGCATTACGGGAAAACCCAAGAGATTCTCTCTCTCTCTCTCTCTCTCTCTCTCTCTCTCTCTCTCTCTCTCTCTCTCTCTCTCTCTCTCTCTCTTCTACACACGTTTGCCATTTCCCACGTCCGCAAGGTAGTGCCAAAAAAAAAAAAGACGAAGAAATGGCCTCACCCACTATCTTACACGTGTAACGCAGTGCAACCAAAGCTCCCTATCCACAACCATGTCCTAGCTCACGCTCTCTATAAAGCGTCTGCAGCTTCAAAGCTGCGCTACATCCAGCAGCAGGAAACGATGGACTCCACTGAAACGAACAGTTCTACATTGAGACTGCTTTTTTGCCCTCCACTATGATGATGCAACCTCGCCGAAGGTGATTTTTCACTACCGACGTAACCATATGCAGACGGAGTCCGGTAGCATCTACATCCTGCATATCTATTTACCGATTTATGATAACTCCAGGGCCACTTTTATGAGCCACTTCTGGTGTTGCTCAGGACCATTTCTAAACGCTCCTGCAGTCCTAAGTTGCGATACTGCCAATACCAAGGAAATGTAGACTCCTTAGGAGTGAGACGATTCTTCGAAGATATTTTACTCTCAGTAATACAGCCTCGCAAGAGTGATATTTCACCCGTGGTTTAACCTCGATCTGGTAACACCCACCTTGCATATATATATATATATATATATATATATATATATATATATATATATATATATATATATATTTTTTTTTTTTTTTTTTTTTTATACTTTGTCGCTGTCTCCCGCGTTTGCGAGGTAGCGCAAGGAAACAGACGAAAGAAATGGCCCAACCCCCTCCATACACATGTACATACACACGTCCACACACGCAAATATACATACCTACACAGCTTTCCATGGTTTACCCCAGACGCTTCACATGCCTTGATTCAATCCACTGACAGCACGTCAACCCCTGTATACCACATCGCTCCAATTCACTCTATTCCTTGCCCTCCTTTCACCCTCCTGCATGTTCAGGCCCCGATCACACAAAATCCTTTTCACTCCATCTTTCCACCTCCAATTTGGTCTCCCTCTTCTCCTCGTTCCCTCCACCTCCGACACATATATCCTCTTGGTCAATCTTTCCTCACTCATTCTCTCCATGTGCCCAAACCATTTCAAAACACCCTCTTCTGCTCTCTCAACCACGCTCTTTTTATTTCCACACATCTCTCTTACCCTTACGTTACTTACTCGATCAAACCACCTCACACCACACATTGTCCTCAAACATCTCATTTCCAGCACATCCATCCTCCTGCGCACAACTCTATCCACAGCCCACGCCTCGCAACCATACAACATTGTTGGAACTACTATTCCTTCAAACATACCCATTTTTGCTTTCCGGGATAATGTTCTCGACTTCCACACATTTTTCAAGGCTCCCAAAATTTTCGCCCCCTCCCCCACCCTATGATCCACTTCCGCTTCCATGGTTCCATCCGCTGACAGATCCACTCCCAGATATCTAAAACACTTCACTTCCTCCAGCCTCTCACCATTCAAACTCACCTCCCAATTGACTTGACCCTCAACCCTACTGTACCTAATAACCTTGCTCTTATTGACATTTACTCTTAACTTTCTTCTTCCACACACTTTACCAAACTCCGTCACCAGCTTCTGCAGTTTCTCACATGAATCCGCCACCAGCGCTGTATCATCAGCGAACAACAACTGACTCACTTCCCAAGCTCTCTCATCCCCAACAGACTTCATACTTGCCCCTCTTTCCAAAACTCTTGCATTTACCTCCCTAACAACCCCATCCATAAACAAATTAAACAACCATGGAGACATCACACACCCCTGCCGCAAACCTACATTCACTGAGAACCAATCACTTTCCTCTCTTCCTACACGTACACATGCCTTACATCCTCGATAAAAACTTTTCACTGCTTCTAACAACTTGCCTCCCACACCATATATTCTTAATACCTTCCACAGAGCATCTCTATCAACTCTATCATATGCCTTCTCCAGATCCATAAATGCTACATACAAATCCATTTGCTTTTCTAAGTATTTCTCACATACATTCTTCAAAGCAAACACCTGATCCACACATCCTCTACCACTTCTGAAACCACACTGCTCTTCCCCAATCTGATGCTCTGTACATGCCTTCACCCTCTCAATCAATACCCTCCCATATAATTTACCAGGAATACTCAACAAACTTATACCTCTGTAATTTGAGCACTCACTCTTATCCCCTTTGCCTTTGTACAATGGCACTATGCAAGCATTCCGCCAATCCTCAGGCACCTCACCATGAGTCATACATACATTAAATAACCTTACCAACCAGTCAACAATACAGTCACCCCCTTTTTTAATAAATTCCACTGCAATACCATCCAAACCTGCTGCCTTGCCGGCTTTCATCTTCCGCAAAGCTTTTACTACCTCTTCTCTGTTTACCAAATCATTTTCCCTAACCCTCTCACTTTGCACACCACCTCGACCCAAACACCCTATATCTGCCACTCTGTCATCAGACACATTCAACAAACCTTCAAAATACTCATTCCATCTCCTTCTCACATCACCACTACTTGTTATCACCTCCCCATTTACGCCCTTTACTGAAGTTCCCATTTGCTCCCTTGTCTTACGCACCCTATTTACCTCCTTCCAGAACATCTTTTTATTCTCCCTAAAATTTACTGATAGTCTCTCACCCCAACTCTCATTTGCCCTTTTTTTCACCTCTTGCACCTTTCTCTTGACCTCCTGTCTCTTTCTTTTATACTTCTCCCACTCAATTGCATTTTTTTCCTGCAAAAATCGTCCAAATGCCTCTCTCTTCTCTTTCACTAATACTCTTACTTCTTCATCCCACCACTCACTACCCTTTCTAAACAGCCCACCTCCCACTCTTCTCATGCCACAAGCATCTTTTGCGCAATCCATCACTGATTCCCTAAATACATCCCATTCCTCCCCCACTCCCCTTACTTCCATTGTTCTCACCTTTTTCCATTCTGTACACAGTCTCTCCTGATACTTCTTCACACAGGTCTCCTTCCCAAGCTCACTTACTCTCACCACCTTCTTCACCCCAACATTCACTCTTCTTTTCTGAAAACCCATACTAATCTTCACCTTAGCCTCCACAAGATAATGATCAGACATCCCTCCAGTTGCACCTCTCAGCACATTGACATCCAAAAGTCTCTCTTTCGCACGCCTGTCCATTAACACGTAATCCAATAACGCTCTCTGGCCATCTCTCCTACTTACATAAGTATACTTATGTATATCTCGCTTTTTAAACCAGGTATTCCCAATCATCAGTCCTTTTTCAGCACATAAATCTACAAGCTCTTCACCATTTCCATTTACAACACTGAACACCCCATGCATACCAATTATTCCCTCAACTGCCACATTACTCACCTTTGCATTCAAATCACCCATCACTATAACCCGGTCTCGTGCATCAAAACCGCTAACACACTCATTTAGCTGCTCCCAAAACACTTGCCTCTCATGATCTTTCTTCTCATGCCCAGGTGCATATGCACCAATAATCACCCACCTCTCTCCATCAACTTTCAATTTTACCCATATTAATCGAGAATTTACTTTCTTACATTCTATGACATACTCCCACAACTCCTGTTTCAGGAGTATTGCTACTCCTTCCCTATATATATATATATATATACAAGAGCTTCAGCGAGGTATCGCCAGGAACAGACGAAGGCCGCATCCGCTCACATTCATTCTCTAGTGTCATGTGAAATATATATATATATATATATATATATATATATATATATATATATATATATATATATATATATATATATATATATATGTGGGAGGCAAGTTGTTAGAAGCAGTGAAAAGTTTTTATCAAGGATGTAAGGCATGTGTACGTGTAGGAAGAGAGGAAAGTGATTGGTTCTCAGTGAATGTAGGTTTGCAGCAGGGGTGTGTGATGTCTCCATGGTTGTTTAATTTGTTTATGGATGGGGTTGTTAGGGAGGTGAATGCAAGAGTTTTGGAAAGAGGGGCAAGTATGAAGTCTGTTGGGGATGAGAGAGCTTGGGAAGTGAGTCAGTTGTTGTTCGCTGATGATACAGCGCTGGTGGCTGATTCATGTGAGAAACTGCAGAAGCTGGTGACTGAGTTTGGTAAAGTGTGTGGAAGAAGAAAGTTAAGAGTAAATGTGAATAAGAGCAAGGTTATTAGGTACAGTAGGGTTGAGGGTCAAGTCAATTGGGAGGTGAGTTTGAATGGAGAAAAACTGGAGGAAGTGAAGTGTTTTAGATATCTGGGAGTGGATCTGGCAGCGGATGGAACCATGGAAGCGGAAGTGGATCATAGGGTGGGGGAGGGGGCGAAAATTCTGGGAGCCTTGAAGAATGTGTGGAAGTCGAGAACATTATCTCGGAAAGCAAAAATGGGTATGTTTGAAGGAATAGTGGTTCCAACAATGTTGTATGGTTGCGAGACGTGAGCTATTGATAGAGTTGTGCGCAGGAGGCTGGATGTGCTGGAAATGAGATGTCTGAGGACAATATGTGGTGTGAGGTGGTTTGATCGAGTAAGTAACGTAAGGGTAAGAGAGATGTGTGGAAATAAAAAGAGCGTGGCTGAGAGAGCAGAAGAGGGTGTTTTGAAATGGTTCGGGCACATGGAGAGAATGAGTGAGGAAAGATTGACCAAGAGAATATATGTGTCGGAGGTGGAGGGAACGAGGAGAAGAGGGAGACCAAATTGGAGGTGGAAAGATGGAGTGAAAAAGATTTTGTGTGATCGGGGCCTGAACATGCAGGAGGGTGAAAGGAGGGCAAGGAATAGAGTGAATTGGAGCGATGTGGTATACCGGGGTTGACGTGCTGTCAGTGGATTGAATCAAGGCATGTGAGGCGTCTGGGGTAAACCATGGAAAGCTGTGTAGGTATGTATATTTGCGTGTGTGGACGTATGTATATACATGTGTATGGGGGTGGGTTGGGCCATTTCTTTCGTCTGTTTCCTTGCGCTACCTCGCAAACGCGGGAGACAGCGACAAAGTATAAAAAAAAAAATATATATATATATATATATATATATATATATATATATATATATACATATATATTGTGTATTGTGTATTTACAGTACTAATAAGGAGAATTACCTGAACTTCAACTGAAGTACGATTTCACCTACATCATATATACGTATATGCAAAGGTATATAACGGGATTGCCTGGGAGGCGTTGATTTTACTGTTGATAAATTCAAACTATCTGGGCAAACCTTGATACATCTGTGTCCTTAAACCCCCACGTCTGACACGGACCAAGAACAGATATCGTGGGGCTGACCTCCGCCTTTGGTTGTCCTCTGAGGCACAGAAAATGATTCCATGATCCAGAAATTTTACGGGACTTTGAAGGATACTGAAAAGTATTAAAACGGAAGGTGAAACCCGGGTGTGATGACCTTGAGTGGGATATTACAGCACCTGCATGATGGTAGGTTTGGTCCTTTCTCACTGTCAGGATTTTTAACATTAAGGCGACGGTTGATTAGTTCTCTACGCTTGGCTGAACTCCGGCGTGAGTAAAACTGAACACCAGGTCTTTTTTTTTTTTTTGTGAGAACATCCTTGACTTGCGGATCGTGAGATAACCCAATGGAAAGTCCTTCAGTGAGCTACCTAAGAAAGTTCGTGGGAGTGCTCCAGGGAAATCTAGCTGTGAGGCTATTGCCAAATGCTGATAGCCTAGCCGACCAACAGTGGTTGGTGGGACTTTCGAATTGAAATAAACAGCTGAATGTAAGGGAATACATACATACATCAAACTTTTTTTTTTACTGCCGAATGATCAGTGAGTCGGTCCCTTAGAGGCAACCGGATTTTATCTTCCTATAAGGATGTGATTATGACAATTGAAAGTGACAGCAGAAAGTCTTAGGGTAAGAATATGGTAGGTTAGGTTAGGTTAGGGTAAGATTATGCTAGGTTAGGTTAGAGACAGTTGACAGCAACAGATCATTTGGGTCCTTTCGAGGCTGTTTGTAATAGTGGAAGATATTTACAACTCACTGATTAATGTAAGGCATACAGATAATTCAAAGAAGTAACCAGTAAACTGTCATTGTAACGCAAATGATTGTCTCCCTTTTTATATATAAGAGTAACATTTGCTTGTTTCCAGTCAGTTGGCACCTGACCATCCGATAAAGTTATGTTGAATATTTTTGTTATGGGTATATCAGCTGTCTCCTAACCTCTTTTAAAAATTTTGGAGCCAAGTTATCTGGGCCGTTGGATTTGTTAGGATTTTATTGGTCCAGGTATTTACGTACTGGAGAGCTCTTTATTTCTCTAATCTTTCAAGTCTTCTTCATCAGATCCTTGTAACATTTTCATTGTTTGTGGTATTCGAGATGTGTCTTCAATTGTAAATGAGTTCAGGTATAATTCAATATGGTAGCCATTTCCTTGTCGTCAGTAGTTAGTGTGTCATGTTCGTTTCTTAATGGTCCAATTCCTTCTTTTGATGTCTTTTTGTCTTATATATTTGAAGAATTCTTAAGTGTTATTCTTAACTTTAAAGGATACTCCGTCGCGTTTACTCTGTCTTATGACCTTCTTACTCTTTATTTGGATTTTGATTAATTCCTGGCGATTTTCATCGATTTCCATTGATATCAATTTCTTATATCTTCTTCTTTTGGCAAATTAGTCCTTCTATTCTCCTATTCATCCATGATGGTTTTGAAATATTGCAAGTTCTCTTCGTAGTTCGTGGAATATATATATTTTCGAGAAGTGTGTTTTTAGAATTATTCCACATTTCCTCTGCTGTGTAAACGTTAAGAAGTTTTGTCCAACTGGTACAGCAAATTTCGTGTCTGATGTTTCCAAAATTTGCTCGCCTGTAATCTGGGATCAAAAGTTGTCATTTATTTCATAATTTGAATTTATCTCTTATCTAATCAAACTGTGATCGCTGTTTGACAAACTCTCGCTTACTTCGCAAGAGTTGATTAAGTTTGTGTCACTGGTGAGGACAAGATCAAGAATGTTTCTACCTGTATTGGTTTTTTTAGTCAGTTGTTCCAAAAAAGCGTCTTCAAATCAGTTCCATTAATCTCGTGTTCCAGTTTATGTGTTGAATTCGAGATTTTTTCATGTTTTTGATTTGATTGCCAAACATTTAGATGGACAGTTTATGTAAGAACATTAATGGTTCTAGGTTCCTTACATTTATATAGTTGCATCCAAAATCTTAAACAGATATCTTAATCTAAACTACCTTAAACCAAATTTTAAATATTTCTTTCAACTTAAACGGCTAGAATTCTAAGTTCTCACTCAAAAAGATGTAAACTTCAAAATTTATTTGTTTTACTGAAGCTGTTGTAGACGAATTCTAAGTGCTTCATTTTCACTTCAACAGCTGTAAACCTTAAATTCCGAACGCTCGTTCAAATAAACATGTAAACCAAATCTGAACCGGTTATTTTCAACAGACAAAAGAAAGTACATATGAAAACTTTCAAATCTTCTGGAGCACATCTGCTATACATTGAATTTACAGACAGACTGTACGTTGAATTTGCCACATGAAGTAGCAAACAAGCAATTCGAAATTCATGTGGTAGTTGCCTCAAAGTCCTCAGTAAGACAACACATTTCCAAAATCTGCTAAGGACAATATATATATATATATATATATATATATATATATATATATATAGGTGTTACCGGACTCTACCAGCTCAAGTATACACTAAGAGTGGAAAGACAACGATAGCGAGGGTGTAACGTGGTGAATACAGTCTCGTCAAATAACGTCTCACTCCAAAGGAAGCCTACATTGCCCTGCTGTCGGAAGTAGCGCAATCTTGAGCCGCAGAAGCCTTTAGAAAAAGTCCTGGGTAACACCAAGACACTTTCATAAAAACTGGTCCAGTGGTAGTCATACTTAAATGCATATATGGAAACCTGTAATTAAGAACAATGATATCTAGAATTCTGAACGATAAGTTGATCGATAATGTCAATGGATTGGTTGACTGGAAGTTATAATTATATGTGTTGTAGGGCTGATATCACGACATGGCTATTGATCAGGGTCACAGAAGTACGCGAATATTACATGGAATTTCATCGCTTGAAGGACGATCCTTAAGCATATGTAAGGGTTGTACGGTCGTGCTCAAGGGTCGTGCCGTCGTGCTCAAGGGTCGTACCGTCGTGCTCAAGGGTCGTGCCATCGTGCTCAGGGGTCGTACAGTCGCGTTCAAGGGTCGTATCGTCGTGCTCAAGGGTCGTGCAATCGTGCTCAAGGGTCGTACGGTCGCGTTCAAGGGTCGTATCGTCGTGCTCAAGGGTCGTGCCATTGTGCTCAAGGGTCGTACGGTCGCGTTCAAGGGTCGTACCGTCGTGCTCAAGGGTCGTATCGTCGTGCTCAAGGGTCGTACCGTCGTGCTCAAGGGTCGTACCGTCGTGCTCAACGGTCGTATCATCGTGCTCAAGGGTCGTATCGTCGTGCTCAGGGGTCGTGTCGTCGTGCCGAAGAGGTTAATATTATCTTAGTTTATACTCGAAAAAAAGAGGGAGAATAATACGGCAGATGATGTTGTCACACCAACCTGGGTGACGCGCTAAGATCTGCATGAACACAGGGTGAGAGAGAAAGAGAGAGAGAGAGAGAGAGAGAGAGAGAGAGAGAGAGAGAGAGAGAGAGAGAGAGAGAGAGGACTCACAACTGGATTTTCCCAAATGGCAGGGCGAGCGCGTACTGCTCACCGCAGGGAAATCTACAGTTATGAAGACTGAGTCGTGTGGCGTTACGCGTTGTCAGGTGTTGTGCTTGAGATAGAGTGATTTATGTTTGTAGGCTGACAGCCAGCAGCCCACTTGAAGGTGACACAGAGAAAAGATACAGCTACCTGGGACAAGGGAGTGAAGCTTGACAGCCACATGGAAGTGGTGGCTCACTGCGCAGTGGTCGAGGAAGAGTGCGCCTCACCTTGTATTGTGATAAGGGACGATCGCACTACAACGTCACCTTCAGTTCCTGACCGTAAGGGTACGTTAAGGGAGACGCAATACGAGGGTCTTGGAGTAAGTTTTAAGTTAGGTTACAAGATTGTACAGCGTCTTGGAGTTAGGTTGGCTTAGGTTACGCTGAAGTGTGTGTACACTGTGGTGGAGTTAGGTTAGGTTGAAGACTTTAAGACGATCTTGGAATACGGTTGGGTTAAGTTAAAGACTATACAGGGTTTGGAGTTAGGTTAGGTTGAAGAGTGTACAGGATCTTGGAGTCAGGTTAAGTTAAAGAGCTACACGGGAAAGAGTCGTGTTGCCTCTCTACTGTGTCGTCGTTCTTGGCTTAACACTTTTAGCACGACAGGGCGATCCTTTGAGCACGACGGTGCGGCTATTGGGGTACGATAAAAGGGCCTTTTGAACCTAACCTTTTAAAGGTCATAACAAAAGCCCAGGCCATCATAGCGAAGGGTCGTGCTCCAGAGTCGTACCAGCGGTGCTTGAGGGTCGTTCCGTCGTGCTCAAGGGTACTACTGCAAGCTACCGCTCGGATGACTAGTCCAATTACCAGCCTCTCTAACCCTTCCTTCTGCTCCAGACGGACCCCACCCAACACGGGCTAGCCTTCACGTCGGCTCGCCCCTCCCACCGTACAGAACATTCCTGGAATTGCATTTCTCTTCGTGCAAACTTTATGTGAGGTTCAACATCTTTAGCGTCCCTTTACCACACGTGTTAAAGTTTATATGGGGAGTTAAACAGACAGCTTTATACTACCTCCCTCTGTCTCTGGTAGGTGGTAGGCAGCCACCGACCAGGGAGGTGTATTACCAGTGCTACCCCACCCAGCCTGGGTGTCGGGAGGGTTAAAGACGGCTGTGGCGCAGTGAGACAGCACTTCAGCGGCTGTCATGCGTCACTCCTTTGACCCAGTAGCTCTCGTTTTTCTGCCTGAACCACACGTGGGCTAGTGGCTTTCAGACCACAAACATAAAGTCCCTCCTCACACATAACACTTTACACGTAACTCACAGGATCTCTCTCTCTCTCTCTCTCTCTCTCTCTCTCTCTCTCTCTCTCTCTCTCTCTCTCTCTCTCTCTCTCTCCAAACTTTTCCAAAACATTGGACGAACAACAGACTTTTATTTCGAAAACTAAGAAAAAGCAAAATATCTTAAGGTGAACTAGGAAAAAATGGATCAGAGTTCCCAACAAAATTTAAAGTGGCTGGAAGTGGAACCATGTTTGAGGAGGAAGACGTGATCTCGGGAGTACTATTGAGTAGGATTTACTGAACAGATGGAAGCACAGTAGCAACGTTAACACAAACAGCAATTGGAAGTTCCTGCTTGTGTATTCTTTACTTCCGTATTTCAAAATGGTATAAGATTCGGTGCTTGCTTTTGATTGTGATTTCAGACGTCTACAGAGAGGGAAAAGTGAGTATAGTCAGATGGTCTGCATTTGACAGATACACAGTTACACACACGTAGACCACACACCTCCGAGGTCAAGCAAGGTGGTCCGGCCTTCACACCACTGAAAAAGATACATTTCCCTGAAAAGCAGTAGAAGAAAGGGATAGCAAAGCAATAATGGCTTTCTCCCTACCTTCCACTCCCTCCGGCAACACGCCGGACGGGAAACAAGCGGAAAAAAATACCTTGTAGGACTAATATGACTAAAGGAAATTTTCATAGGAAAGTCAGAAGTGAGAATGGACGTAAATATGTCATGCATCCCACCGCCAGACATACATCACTCCAGTTTTTGTTAAGAAGATGAATTCTGAACTCCAGCCACGCGACTGACCATGTCTATATCACACCTGATGGGGAAGGATAATACAATAATTTTTGTTCCCATAAAGCAGACGACACGAATTAATCGATGTTGGTGTGTTACCGCAGCCTGGCCAAGGCGAGATCAATCGTTGCGAAGGTAGTAAAATATACCACTACGTTATGATGACTGATTAAAAGAATCATTCAATACTGGTGAGTGACAGGTGGTGATCAAGCCGAACTTTGAACATATTTACAGTGTTGTTATGAACATGTTCTGAGACCTTATTCCACGCGTCAATGATGTTGTTGGTAAAGATGTTTTTCATGAAATCCAAATTAACTCGGTGACATCAAAGTTTTGGTTCCATTACCTCTCGTTAGTAGTACTGGTTCAACCATGTGGATATTTTCACTATCGACGTTGTGGAACTCCTTTAAGTATTTTGAAACATTCTATTAACTTGCCTCAGAGCTGCCTCTTGCTTAAGGAAAACAAATTCAATTCTCGGATGCTATCTTCATACAATCTATTACGTAAGGAGGGAATCACTAAAGTTGCTCTTCACTGCACTACTTCCGGGTTAAAAATATTCTTACTTGGGTGGGGAGGCCAATACTGCACTGCATAGTCAAGAAGGAGGCCTAAATAGACTTAGGTATAGCGGCAATATCACATCCTTGCTTTGTATGGAACGTTTCTGTTAGTAAATCCTAACACCATATTTGCTTTCCTGAATGTTTCGTTAAAGTGCTGAGAGAATCTAAGATTGTTTAGAGACAGTGACTCCTAATACTAGCGGTGTTCCCTTTATCTTGTGGTACATTAGTTCATAACAGAATTTCTTGTTGAAGTTTCCTACTTGGAACAGCTGACATCTGTTGACGTTAAATGCCATTTGCCATTCTCTAGACCATTCGGCTACTTTATCTAGATCCTCTTGTGATTTTAGCCTATCTTCTGTTAATATGGCACTGCCGATATGTGTCATGGGCAAATCTGGACGCTAAGTTATTCAACCCAACATCAATGTTATTAATACAAACGATGAAAAGTATAGGTCCCAAACGGATCCCTGGGGTACTCCACTAGTAAATAGTGACCACAGTGATAATTCCCCCATTCATTGCGACTCTGCTTCCTATCACGTAACCAAGCTACCACTGTATCAGATTTCTATACAACCAGCAAAATCCCGAAGGCCCTGTTTTGTGTATCAGAGTAACGTTGGAGACTGTCCAATGCTCCTGGAAGTCCAGAAATAAAATACTGCGTTAGCCTTGTTGTGGGTATTGCATATATTATGAAAAGATTCCAGGAGGTTTATAAGGCATGATTAGTGCCTTCTAAAAACATGATAAGCATTATTTGTTTATGGTAAGCTACGATTTTATCTCTAATAATCGACTTCAGAAGTTTACATGTAATTGGTGTGAGGCTAACTGGACGGTAATCACCAGGCAATTCGCTGCTTCCCTTTTTGTAGGTCGGAGTGACGTCTGCTAGTCTCAGTCCTGCAGGACAATTCCATCGTTAAGAGGTTTACTGAAGATAAAAGTTAACGGTCCTGCAATTTCATGGTTGATGTTTTAAATTACTCGTGGATAGAAAACGATCGGGACCCGAACATTTGTTAGTCTTCAACTCATCTCGTGTGTTACCGCTTCTCTAACTATGACAGTAAATTCTGGTAACGTATAAGATATATTCGTGACTGTCTCAACATTAGTGTGGTAGCTTTCTACTATAAAAAACACTGCAAAATTTCTTCAGGGTTATTGCTACGCTTTTATCATCCACACTGGTTTTCCCATTTTCATTCGCTAAGGATCTTATCCACTCTTTCTTTGTTTCTTGCTATCGATAGATCTATAAAATCTATTAGGGTTTCTAGTGCTATCTCTAGCAATACTAATTCCATACTCTTTCTTCGCTTGCTTAATAAATCTTTTTATCTCTCTCCTAACTGTCGTATATTGCCTTGCAAGTTTGGATAATTGCCTGATTTCTTAAGCTTGTCCAGTTTATTTCTTCGTTTTATAGCTCTTGCGTTATCTGGGAGTACCAGTGAGGCATGTTGTTGATTTTATTGTTTCGTGCATAAGAACGATTGTGTGTTGTTGGTCGATAATCCTGACGCTTAAAACACGCCATAATTCTTTCGGGCATGAACAACAACGTGTGAGACTCTTTAATGCGTCGCACAATCCATTAGAATCTATCTTTTAAAGTTAGGGTTAATCACACTAGTCATAGGGGAGTCGGTTTTCATATTCACATCGAAGCTAACCATGTTATGATCACAAGTGCTAAGATGTTCACCAACAAGGGGCAATAGTAACTGGGAATTCTTGAGATGCAAGAGTAATTAAGAATATTAGTTACCCTCGTAAACTCTGTGAGGTATGAGAGAGAAAATTGTCTTCGACAGAGTTGATAAGTCTGGCAAATTCACTTTCTCCACCTGAGACAGTTCGTCAGTTGATTTCTGGAGGATTATCATCCCTCCAGAATGATCAAGTCTTTCTCCTCCTGTATTGCTCGTTGTAAACTCTCGTACATGACAGAGTCAACATCTGCTGGCTGACCAGGGCGTCTATATACAACGTGTATGTAAAGTTTGGAAAATTGTGTTCTAATCTAAACACACAAATAAAGTTTGGAAAATTGTGTTCTAATCTAAACACACAAATGTTGAACAGCGGCATATGTCGTTGTCTGAAATTCGATTGGGTTTAGGTATGATTTTACGTACAATGCGGTTCCTCCTCCTCAACTGTATCTATCCCTTATAAATGATTTATAGTCTTCAAATTGTACTCGCCAATAAGATCGTCGTTTTACGTGTTTGGAAATGTTTTTGTTAAACCAATGATGTCAATGCTATCAACAAGTTTACCAAGCAATCCAAATCAGGAATTTCCTTTCGGATTGACCTTACATTTAGGTAGAGTCCATTTGATTTCTCCCTGGGATTTCTGCGCGTAATTGCTGGTAGGATTTGGTGATAGGCTACTCCTAGTCCGAGGCCAGACAAGGCCCAGCACCCGTCTGTCAGTCATGGCTACTGGTGCTGTGAGGACGGGACTCAATATGACCTTCACCCGCGTGACACGTCACAATATGACCTGACCTCCGAGAATGAAAAAAACAAAAACAAAAATAAAATAGGCTCAGAAGGCTAAAAGAAAACGGAATAGGAACTGGAAACTATGTAAAAATGGGCAAATAAAATCCAATGGAATTTTCATGTACAGAAATCTAAGCAAATAAGTCACGAAAATGAAAATATTATATCAATGAATCCGTACAAAGTCCCAGCTGGGCCAAAATGTTGAAAATAAAGACAACGCCAAACCTCCAAGTCATCATATACCAGAAACTTGAACCCATGGAACATACTGATGAGATAGTACCATCAAGCCAGAGATTATTGGGTGTTTATGACAGTGAGAACTTTCCCAACGAGAGAGAGAGAGAGAGAGAGGAGTGAAAACGTTCACTGTGTACCTAAGAAGCAACAGTGAATACTGCTGCGTCGCATGGCCAGCGATCAAATAAACGGAATAAAAGAACAGAGAATTCAGAAATCTTATGTTAGTGAGATCGAGGATATGGAACAAAGGAACAATCATGAAATGTTGTAAGAACTCTCAAGGTTACAAATTTAAATACCCTGACCATCACACCCGGGGTTTGTACCATCATGTTCATGTGGTTAAATATATACATCTTTTAAGGAAAACAAAGTCTTTAAATGAACTCTAAGTATAAAGTACCTTCATTAAAGCATGCTTAGGATTTAACATTCAAATTACACGTACATTTACCGAATGATAAATCGCGTTTTCTGTTGCTTCTCAGTGTTAGTGTTTAGACGTATCATACGGTTTATTATATCTAATTATCATTATAAACTCTTTATTTTCGGAGGATTTCGGTCACGTAAGAATTGATCTGATATGAAGAAATATTCTACTTAATATAAACGATGAATCTATAAAGATGAGTTGTCTTTATTCTCATAACTTATTTTCGACAACACTTACTAGAAATTTAACACAATATTTTCTCCTGTATAAATAATTAATAATCAATTCAGCTAGGCTATAGTTTTTCCTCGTAGCATATGTATCAGACATTTAATTCAAATATGAACTGGATTATATACAAGATATTCATTATCATTATTCAGTATTATCAATAATGACAATAATGATAATAAAATAAATGATATAACAATAATAATAATAATAATAATAATAATAATAATAATAATAATAATAATAATGATAATAATAATAATAATAATAATGATAATAATATTGATAATTATAATAATAATAATAATAATAATGATAATAATAATAATAATATTAATAATAATAATAATAATTTTCTCCTCTCTGACGTGCGTATAGCCTGCAAAACAATCTTCAATGTACATCACATTGGTAAAAACAAAGAATTTCGTATAAACAAAGAAACAAATTTTGACGTAAAAACTGTTACGTGATTGCAACACAGAATAAGGCGACTTCTTTCCTCAGAGAGACGGAGCTGATAAGCATGAATTCATTATGTTGATATTTATAACTGCATTATCATGTTGTTGTTTGGGCAACTGTTTGTATCTTTAATCAAAATTTATGCTTCAACTATCTTAGTATATATTACTTAGATTCAGTTCAAAACTCTGTTTCGTAATAAGACAAGCAAGTTTATTAAAGACCATATATCAGCAAAAATGGGTTGCAGGCCTAACGACCTTCATCATAGGTGGCTGGCTGCTAAACCCAACAAGCAAACTAACTAACATGGATGGAAAGGGAGTAGGAAGAGTGAGTCTGGTAGAGTGGTGTGCCGGTACACAAGGAGAGACTGGGTGATCAATGGTATAAATTGTAGATAAGGAAACTATGGGATTCGGGAAGGAAGGAAAGGTATTTAAAGAATCAGTGCCTACATGTGCGGGTGCAGTGTACGGTATGCGGAGGGTGGGAGTGGATATTTGAAGGAAGGGTAGTGAGTGGCAACGAGATGAATTTAATATGCTAGTGAAAGAGAAAAGAAAGGTGTCTGGGCGCTACATGCAGGGAAGGAATGCGAGTGATTGGGAGACGTGCAAGTAGAAAGTGACACGAAATCAAGAGGAAGGTGCAGGGGAGGAAGAGAAAGCAAATGAGTGAGGGGGTGGGACAGAATCAACAAACTTCAGTGAGAATAAGATATTTTGGAAGGAGGAGGACAGTGTGAGGAGAACAAGAGAAGAAATGGGAGCGTCAGTCAGGAGGAACAGATGGGAAAGTAGCGACAGGCAAAGAAGAGGTAAAGAGGAGATGGAACGAGCATTCTGAAATACAGTTGAATGTGTTAGGTGACAGGGTAGTGGACTTGGGTTGTTTGGAAGAAGGTACACGGAACAAGAGAAGTATGGCAAATGGTTTGGTGAAAAGAAAGAAAGTGGTGAAAGCCCTGCGTAAGATAAAGCATGGCCGAATGGCTGGAACGTAAGGAACTGAAGTTGAATTTCTCCAGAAGTTAGTTGCAGTGTTGTTGCTTGATTAATGAGGATTTTCAGCGTACGAATGGCTCAGGATGAGGTGTCTGAGGACTGACAGAATGCTTTATTTATAGAAAGGCAAGGGGGAGAACGGAGATTCCTCAGACTACAAAGGCACAAGTCTCATGGTCATACCGCGTAAACTGTATGGAGGAGCGATGACTGTGAGAATGGTGTCAAGCGGGGCTGGACTTCCGAACAGACTAACGAGGCCATGGCCTCGAGCGGCAGCTCAAGGTGGGGTTACAGCTATTTATAGCTGTGTAGTTTGCCACTCACAATCACAGGTAAAGTATTTCGTAAACCTATAAAGTCAATGGCATTTTCAATTGTAAATTCAACCATCAATATAACGTTTAAAACATGGACATAAAATGGTCGAGTTTTGGTATGACTGGGGAGTGTCTGAAACATTGGTCCTGGGCGGCCGAGAGGGAGGTATGCATAGAGCATTACTTGGCCACAAGCAATGTGGCTTTAGGAGTGGTTAGGCACGAACGACTTGTGTGAGAAATACCTGGAGAAGGAGAGGGAACTGTACTCTATATGGTATTTATGGATTTGAGGAAAGAGTACAACAGAGTTCACAAAGATGCCTTATGGAAGCTGCTGCGAATACACAGTGCGGAAGGAAAGCAATTAGAAGTAGTTAGGAGTTTATATCGAGGGAGTAATTTGTGTGCGCGAGAACAAAGGGAGGAGGGTCCATGGTTCCAAGTGGAGGTGGGTCTGTGTCAAGGGTGTATCACGTCACCATGGCTGTTTACTCTCTTTACGGTTGGGGTGGTGAGGAAAGGAAATGTGTGGGTCTTGGAAAGAAGGGCGGGTCTACAGTGTATTGAGGGTTGGGGGACCTGGGAGGTGAGTCAGTTGCCATTTGCAGATGACACAGCTCTCACTCGAGCGAGAAACCACAAGCTTGTCTGATTTTGGGAGTGTGATAAAGGGGGAAGTTGAGAGTTATTATATATATATATATATATATATATATATATATATATATATATATATATATATATATATATATATATATATATTTTTTTTTTTTTTTTTTTTTTTTATACTTTGTCGCTGTCTCCCGCGTTTGCGAGGTAGCGCAAGGAAACAGACGAAAGAAATGGCCCAACCCCCCCATACACATGTATATACATATGTCCACACACGCAAATATACATACCTACACAGCTTTCCATGGTTTACCCCAGACGCTTCACATGCCTTGATTCAATCCACTGACAGCACGTCAACCCCGGTATACCACATCGCTCCAATTCACTCTATTCCTTGCCCTCCTTTCACCCTCCTGCATGTTCAGGCCCCGATCACACAAAATCTTTTTCACTCCATCTTTCCACCTCCAATTTGGTCTCCCTCTTCTCCTCGTTCCCTCCACCTCCGACACATATATCCTCTTGGTCAATCTTTCCTCACTCATTCTCTCCATGTGCCCAAACCACTTCAAAACACCCTCTTCTGCTCTCTCAACCACGCTCTTTTTATTTCCACACATCTCTCTTACCCTTACGTTACTCACTCGATCAAACCACCTCACACCACACATTGTCCTCAAACATCTCATTTCCAGCACATCCATCCTCCTGCGCACAACTCTATCCATAGCCCACGCCTCGCAACCATACAACATTGTTGGAACCACTATTCCTTCAAACATACCCATTTTTGCTTTCCGAGATAATGTTCTCGACTTCCACACATTCTTCAAGGCCCCCAGAATTTTCGCCCCCTCCCCCACCCTATGATCCACTTCCGCTTCCATGGTTCCATCCGCTGCCAGATCCACTCCCAGATATCTAAAACACTTCACTTCCTCCAGTTTTTCTCCATTCAAACTCACCTCCCAATTGACTTGACCCTCAACCCTACTGTACCTAATAACCTTGCTCTTATTCACATTTACTCTTAACTTTCTTCTTCCACACACTTTACCAAACTCAGTCACCAGCTTCTGCAGTTTCTCACATGAATCAGCCACCAGCGCTGTATCATCAGCGAACAACAACTGACTCACTTCCCAAGCTCTCTCATCCCCAACAGACTTCATACTTGCCCCTCTTTCCAAAACTCTTGCATTTACCTCCCTAACAACCCCATCCATAAACAAATTAAACAACCATGGAGACATCACACACCCCTGCCGCAAACCTACATTCACTGAGAACCAATCACTTTCCTCTCTTCCTACACGTACACATGCCTTACATCCTCGATAAAAACTTTTCACTGCTTCTAACAACTTTCCTCCCACACCATATATTCTAATACCTTCCACAGAGCATCTCTATCAACTCTATCATATGCCTTCTCCAGATCCATAAATGCTACATACAAATCCATTTGCTTTTCTAAGTATTTCTCACATACATTCTTCAAAGCAAACACCTGATCCACACATCCTCTACCACTTCTGAAACCACACTGCTCTTCCCCAATCTGATGCTCTGTACATGCCTTCACCCTCTCAATCAATACCCTCCCATATAATTTACCAGGAATACTCAACAAACTTATACCTCTGTAATTTGAGCATTCACTCTTATCCCCTTTGCCTTTGTACAATGGCACTATGCACGCATTCCGCCAATCCTCAGGCACCTCACCATGAGTCATACATACATTAAATAACCTTACCAACCAGTCAACAATACAGTCACCCCCTTTTTTAATAAATTCCACTGCAATACCATCCAAACCTGCTGCCTTGCCGGCTTTCATCTTCCGCAAAGCTTTCACTACCTCTTCTCTGTTTACCAAATCATTTTCCCTAACCCTCTCACTTTGCACACCACCTCGACCAAAACACCCTATATCTGCCACTCTATCATCAAACACATTCAACAAACCTTCAAAATACTCACTCCATCTCCTTCTCACATCACCATTACTTGTTATCACCTCCCCATTTGCGCCCTTCACTGAAGTTCCCATTTGCTCCCTTGTCTTACGCACTTTATTTACCTCCTTCCAGAACACCTTTTTATTCTCCCTAAAATTTAATGATACTCTCTCACCCCAACTCTCATTTGCCCTTTTTTTCACCTCTTGCACCTTTCTCTTGACCTCCTGTCTCTTTCTTTTATACATCTCCCACTCAATTGCATTTTTTCCCTGCAAAAATCGTCCAAATATATATATATATATTCAAGGTTATGAGATTTGGGAGAGGGACGAGGCAGGTTAATGAGGGTGTGAGTATGAATGAAAAGAACTATAACGTATGTGAAGTGTTTCAGATATCAGGAAGGGGGCATGCCAGTGGATGGAACTATTGGATTTAAAGGGAGCCATAGGGTGGATGAGAGGGCAAAGGTCCTGGGTGCATTTAGGAGTGTATGGAAAGAGAGATCACACTCTGTGAGGACAGGGGTAGGTATGATGGATGATATAATGGTCCAGACGGCGCTGTATGGGCCCTAAATGCCAATCAAATGCTTGAAAACAACATTTGATGACAGGATGGTTGATCATGTGAGAAATGAGTGTATCGCGTGATAGGAAGCTGAGTATGACTGAGACAGCTGAGCAGGGTGTGTTGAAATGGTTTGGATGTATGGAGAGGATGAGCGAGGAGAGACTGACTAAGAGGATTTCCAAGTGAGATGAGGAGGAAGCAAGGAGGAGAGAGGGGGAGGACCGAGAGGTAGATGGGAGAATGGAGTAAAATGAGCTTTGAATTATCGAGGCCTGAAGAGGCAAAAAAGGGTCAGAGGCGAGCAAGGTAATATAAAGAATCCGTGTGGCATACAGGGGGCGACGTGTTGTCAATAGGATGAACCAAGGCATGTGAGGTGGTCAGGTGAAACTACGGAGCTCCGGTTTCGGTGAATCATACACGACAGATTGAGAGGTGAGAACAAATGAAGCAGTCTTTATCTTCTGATGATAACCCGCTAACACAAGACAGGGTGAGTGAAATTCATTATCATTAATATCATTATCATTATTATTATCATTATCATTGTTATTATTATTATTGGTAGTAGTAGTATTATCATCATCATCATTATTAAATTATTTCCATGATTGTTATTAATATTGTAGTTCATTATCATCTCCCACTTATCATTATCATTATTATCATTATCATTCCCATTGCAGAATATAACTAAGTTAAGAGGATAAACAGGAAAGACATCTTATCTATTTACAAGTCTTAACTTAACCTTCCCAGTGTCAATGTTGTGTTATTTGTAAAAGCCAAGCAAGATTATAAACTTTGGCTTATGATCATGGTTATCCCATCACCGGTACCCATCACCTGTGCCAAGGCACCCATCACCTTTACCACATTACCCATCACCGATCGCTGAAAATCTTTTTCACTCCATCCTTCTACCTCCAAATTTGGTCTCCCGCTTCTCCTTGTTCCCTCTGACACATTCATCCTCTTTGTCTATCTTTCCACATTCATTCTCTCCATATATCCAAACCATTTCACCACACCCTCTTCTGTCTACCACACTCTTTTTATTACCACACATCTCTCTTACCGTTTCATTACTTTCATTTCCAACACACCCACCCTCCTCTGCACAACCCTATCAATAATATGATATTATTGGAACTACTATTCCTTCAAACATACCTATTTTTGTCCCCCAAGACAACGCTCACTCTTTCCACACATTTTTCAGCGCTCCCAGAACCTTCGTTCCCTCCTCCATCCTATGACTCACTTCCGCTTCCAAAGCTCTATTCGCTGCTAAGTCAACTGCCAGATATCTAAAATATTTCACTTTCTCCGATTTTTCTCCATTCAAACTTACAATCCAACTAACTTATCCCTTAACCCAGCTGAACCTAATAAGCTTGCTCTTATTCACATTTACTCTCAACTTTCTCCTTTCACACACCCTTCCTTTCTCAGTCACAAACGTCCACGGCTGCATACTCGAGTCAGCCAACAAAGCTGTATCATCAGCAAACAACAGCTGACTCATTTCCCAGGCCCTCTCATCCCCAAGCAGAATGCATACTCGTCCTCCTCTCCAAGACTCTTGCATTTTCCTCCCTCACCACCCCATCCATAAACAAATTAAACATCCATGGTGATATCACACATCCCTGCCGTAGACCAGCCTTTACTGGGAAACACTTACTCTCCTCTCTCTTCTTACTTGTACACATGCCTTACATCCTTGATAAAAAAAAAAAAAAACTTCTCTGCTTCTAGCAGCTTACCACCCACACCATATACTCTTAAGATCATAAGAATATAAGAAGTTAGGACACTGCAAGAGGCCTACTGGACCATATTAGGCAGGTCCTGAGTCTGTCCACTCTACAACCAACCACCTGAACCCATAAACACATCATCCAACCTTCGTTTAAAGCTATCTAAAGACCCACGTAGCTTCCTTTACTGTACTTGGCAGCTTGTTCCATAAATCTACTACCCAATTCCTAAACCAATATTTATCCACATCCGACTTGAATCTATTTTTTTCTATTTTATAGCTATCATTTCTTGTCCTATCCGCTGGCGCCATTCTAAGAACTTTATTCATGTTACATTTATTAATTCCCTTCACCCATTTAAAAACTCTTACGACCTTCAACCCTATCATATGCCTTCTCCAGATCCATAAATGCTACATATAAATCCATCTGTTTTTCTAAGTATTTCTCACATACATTCTTCAAAGCAAACACCTGATCCATACATCCTCTACCACCTCTGAAACCACACTGCTCTTCCCCAATCTGATGCTCTGTACATGCCTTCACCCTCTCATTCAATACCCTCCCATACAATTTTCCAGGAATACTTCACAAACTAGTCTACACTGTCAAGGTTGGGTTATATAGAGAGGCCAGGAGGCACCTACAGTATCTGGGGTCATTGTTTGGATGGGAGGATAAAGTCACACTGGGTCACTGCCTGATCTGAAGTGACCTCATTATTACAGTTATCCAAAGATTGTTTCATATGCAGTTGTTTTACATATATGTTTTATCAAAATGTTTTTTAATTTTGTACATTCCTTCATTTAGATTTAAAGATTTTACATTTCTGATATTACAAGATTCAACTATCAGTCTTTTCCATACAGGATGTGGGTAGATAGATATTCTGGGATAGATTACAAGATACTGGAGGACTATGGTTTCTCATGTAAACAAACAAACCACTTGATTCACGTCCGGTTCCAACATTATACTTATGTTGACTGATTCTTTTATGCAAAAGATTACGTCTGACATATACAGTTATACACCTCATCACATGATTATAGTGGAGACAATATACACTGTCTGCTTCATTCATTATGGGGCTATTCTTTATGAGAAAGTTCTTTACTGTGCTATTGTTATCAAATACAACTTGAATTTTCAAACTCTTGCGAATGTCTACTGCTTGCAAAAGTTTATGGTTGCAAGGTAGAGGTAGCATATTCTTATTTGTGAGTTGTTATTAGATCTTACATCATAAAAAGTTTTCTTAACATTAGTAATACCTCTGTTAACAAATCTAAGTAGAGTAACATATATTTTGCAACAGACCTTATCCTGCCATATTCATCATCAATAAGAACACAAGAATATGATAAGTGAGGACACTGCAAGAGGCCTATTGTCCCATGCCAGGCAGGCCCTGAGTCTGTCCACCCAACAACCAACCACCTGAACCCATAAACACATCATCCAACCTTCGTTTCATGACCCACGTAGCTTCCACTACTGTACTTGGCAGGTTGTTCCATTAATCTACCACCCTATTCCTGAACCAATGTTTACCCACATCCGACCTGAATCTATTTTTTTTTCTATCCGGTGGCGCTATTCTAAGAACTTTATTCATGTTACTTATATCAGTGCCCTTCACCCATTTAGAAACTTCAATCATATCCCCTCTAGCCCTCCTTCTCGTAAATGAGCGTAAATTCAGCCTTTTTACTTTCCTTAATAAGTGAAGTTTCTAATTCCTGAGATCATTTTTGTCATTCATCTTTGTACTCTCTCTAAACAATCTATATTAACTGCATAGTAACGAGCCCAAAGCTGTACCGCATAATCTAAACGTGGTCTCACCAAGGCAAGATAAAGTTGCATTAATGCTCTAGGAGTTATATTGCTGACAGTCCTAATAATGATTCCTAACACCCGGTTAGCCTTATTATACACTCTAATACAGTGTTGCCGCGGCTTTAGATCCTTGCTCACCAAAACCCTTAAATCTCTTTCGCATTCTGTTTTACCAATAGTCATATTGTCCAGTTTGTAATCAGTGCTCCTGTCTTTATCCACACCAAGTTTTGTGCATTTATTTATGTTGAACTTCATTGCTAAATACCCGCCCATTCTCATAATCTATCTTTAAGTCCCTCTGCAAATTCACTGAATTTTCATGAGTCAACTACGGCCCCTATTTTTGTATCATCGGCAAATCTACTTAAGTCGCTGGTTATTCCTGTATCCAAATCGTTAATATATCAAACAAGAGCGGTCCCAAGACTGACCCCTGAGGAACACCACTGGCTTCATTGCCCCAGTCCGACGTTACTCCGTTGATGTAAACCCTCTGTTTGCTGTCAGTGAGCCTCGCCGTAATCCAATTAAATACACAACTTACGATGCCGTGTACCGCCATTTTTCTAAGCAGACGCTCAAGAGGTACTCTGTCATAAGCCTTATATAAATCTAAGTATATAAGATCATAAATCTTACCCTAATCAACAGTTTCAAATACTTTATGAAACGAGAGAAGGTTACGGAGACATGACTTCCCTTCTGTAAACCCAGGTTGAGAATCCTTAATGAGATCATGATCCTCCAAATGTTTACGTATTTTGTCCACTATCATTGAGTCGAGAAATTTCCCCACAGTAAATGTCAAGTTGATATGACGGTAATTAGAGGCAATGGATCTATCTACTTTCTTAAACATGGGAACGACATTTGCTGTCCTCCACCGCTTAGGAACTACGCTGGATTCCAGAGATTGTTTAAACAGGCAGTTGTATAGTGTCTCCCCTCTAAACCATGTGATGAGGTATATAACTGTATATGTCAGACGTAAACTTTTGCATAGAAGAATCAGTCAACATAAGTATAATGTTGGAACCGGACGTGAATCAAGTGGTTTGGCTGTTCACATGAGAAACCATAATCCTCCAGTATCTTGTGATCTATCCCAGAACTATCTATCTATCCACATCCTGTACGGAAAGACTAATAGTTAAATCTTGTAGTGTTAGAAATGTTAACTCTTTCAATCTAAGTAAAGAAATATACTAAACTAATAACATGTTAAAATAGACATATATACAAACAGCTGCTAATGAAGAAAACTTTGAATGAATGTAAGACCTTGGTGAGGTCAGGTCAGGCGGTGACCTCACCCGTCCGTCCAGGGTCAAACTCAGTTCACTTCACGAGTGAAGTGACCTTTGGCGGAGCTGTGACGATGGAGTTCACTTTACCCTGCCGCTGGAAGTGGTGCCATGGGTCGTGCTAGCCAGAAATTACGTCACAAGCGTCTTGGGAAGCTATGCTCTCACGACATAAGGGTCTTGGCTGCCTAGTTTTCTTATATGAGGCGTCACGGGCAACTAAGGTCCTGGTCAAGGCCATCTCTTTAACGCTCTCTCTCTCTCTCTCTCTCTCTCTCTATATATATATATATATATATATATATATATATATATATATATATATATATATATATATATATATATATATATAAACAGAGAAGAGGTAGTAAAAGTTTTGCGGAAGATGAAAGCCGGCAAGGCAGCAGGTTTGGATGGTATTGCAGTGGAATTTATTAAAAAAGGGGGTGACTGTATTGTTGACTGGTTGGTAAGGTTATTTAATGTATGTATGACTCATGGCGAGGTGCCTGAGGATTGGCGGAATGCGTGCATAGTGCCATTGTACAAAGGCAAAGGGGATAAGAGTGAGTGCTCAAATTACAGAGGTATAAGTTTGTTGAGTATTCCTGGTAAATTATATGGGAGGGTATTGATTGAGAGGGTGAAGGCATGTACAGAGCATCAGATTGGGGAAGAGCAGTGTGGTTTCAGAAGTGGTAGAGGATGTGTGGATCAGGTGTTTGCTTTGAAGAATGTATGTGAGAAATACTTAGAAAAGCAAATGGATTTGTATGTAGCATTTATGGATCTGGAGAAGGCATATGATAGAGTTGATAGAGATGCTCTGTGGAAGGTATTAAGAATATATGGTGTGGGAGGCAAGTTGTTAGAAGCAGTGAAAAGTTTTTATCGAGGATGTAAGGCATGTGTACGTGTAGGAAGAGAGGAAAGTGATTGGTTCTCAGTGAATGTAGGTTTGCGGCAGGGGTGTGTGATGTCTCCATGGTTGTTTAATTTGTTTATGGATGGGGTTGTTAGGGAGGTAAATGCAAGAGTCTTGGAAAGAGGGGCAAGTATGAAGTCTGTTGGGGATGAGAGAGCTTGGGAAGTGAGTCAGTTGTTGTTCGCTGATGATACAGCGCTGGTGGCGGATTCATGTGAGAAACTGCAGAAGCTGGTGACGGAGTTTGGTAAAGTGTGTGGAAGAAGAAAGTTAAGAGTAAATGTGAATAAGAGCAAGGTTATTAGGTACAGTAGGGTTGAGGGTCAAGTCAATTGGGAGGTGAGTTTGAATGGAGAAAAACTGGAGGAAGTGAAGTGTTTTAGATATCTGGGAGTGGATCTGTCAGCGGATGGAACCATGGAAGCGGAAGTGGATCATAGGGTGGGGGAGGGGGCGAAAATTTTGCGAGCCTTGAAAAATGTGTGGAAGTCGAGAACATTATCCCGGAAAGCAAAAATGGGTATGTTTGAAGGAATAGTAGTTCCAACAATGTTGTATGGTTGCGAGGCGTGGGCTATGGATAGAGTTGTGCGCAGGAGGATGGATGTGCTGGAAATGAGATGTTTGAGGACAATGTGTGGTGTGAGGTGGTTTGATCGAGTAAGTAACGTAAGGGTAAGAGAGATGTGTGGAAATAAAAAGAGCGTGGTTGAGAGAGCAGAAGAGGGTGTTTTGAAATGGTTTGGGCACATGGAGAGAATGAGTGAGGAAAGATTGACCAAGAGGATATATGTGTCGGAGGTGGAGGGAACGAGGAGAAGAGGGAGACCAAATTGGAGGTGGAAAGATGGAGTGAAAAGGATTTTGTGTGATCGGGGCCTGAACATGCAGGAGGGTGAAAGGAGGGCAAGGAATAGAGTGAATTGGAGCGATGTGGTATACAGGGGTTGACGTGCTGTCAGTGGATTGAATCAAGGCATGTGAAGCGTCCGGGGTAAACCAAGGAAAGCTGTGTAGGTATGTATATTTGCGTGTGTGGACGTGTGTATGTACATGTGTATGGGGGGGCTGGGCCATTTCTTTCGTCTGTTTCCTTGCGCTACCTCGCAAACGCGGGAGACAGCGACAAAGTATAAAAAAAAAAAAAAAAAAAAAAAAAATATATATATATGTATATATATATATATGTGTGTGTGTGTGTGTGTGTGTGTGTGTGTGTATCCTACCCTGAGCCAGGTACCCACTTTTATCGACCAAGCCCAAAGAGTGGACGAACAGATGGGTTACCTGTGGACAGACTGACGCAACTAGGATTCGAACCTAAACGCTCGACCCTGGGCGGCCCGCGAATACGTCACGGGTCAGGAACGCTAACCGCTACATGACGGAGGACCAATCATTAGCGAGTATATAGTGTCTCCAGTATGGGCACTGCATGATGACGGGAGGGTGTTCTGAGATATGCTGAATCCGCGTTTGTAGCGCTGTAGAGATGGGTTGCCCTTAGCGCTCAGACGAAGAAGTGTAACTCGTACATAGATAAACTTGTATAGATACGACACGTATATGCGTCAGGTTTTTTAAAGTGTAGCTAAAGTGTAACAATGTAATCATTTCCTACTACGCCCATTAGTAAGTCTACATCAACTATATCTGGAATCCTCGCTTGCTTCTACTGTAATCATTCACTCAGACAATTGGACAAAAAAACAAGTGAACCAGGGGATCAAGACGATCAGGGAGATGACTCAACAGGGAGTAACAGTGGGACGACCCAGCAGAACTACCTCGGAAAACCGACACCTAAACCTGAAGCTGTTTTTTGTTGTTATATCCGCTGGGTTCTCCTGACCAGCAGGGAGGACCGTCATAATAACCGATCCCAGTGCTCAGAATTCGCAGAACCAGAGGCCGTGGGGGTTGGTAGATGACCCTCTATCTCGTGCGCTGCTCCGAAGGTCACAGGAATTTCTTGAGCAAGATTCTGTCGAGAATATACTGGAGGACGTGGCCAGCATTTAAGTGCCGGGGCGAGGCGGATGTAGATCATATATAGACGGACAGACAGACAGGAGGTGCGGACTGCGTCTGTCAATCTGGCATGCCAAGCGAAACATCTGTCACACTGGATGGCACGTGTATCTGTCTGTTTTTCAACCACTGACTGATCATCAGATACAGAGGATCGTAAATTGTCTGTCTGATTGTCGTACTTTTACATTATATTCCATCATTCATACGTTCATACATTGCCTCATGTGGTGGGTATACCCAACATACAATTATCAGATGTTGTGGCAAATCATCTTTCTTTTCCCTGAAGGTAAATATCTTACTTTGTGGACATGACTTATTGCCATAGTGTTTTAAAGTCGCTGACTAAGAATCACGCGGACCCGGGTTCGAATCCTGTAGAGGATGGTCGGCACACAGCCTCCCCTTGGGCACTTGGTGTACGCTGGTGTGAGGTTACACCGCGAGTGAAAAGCCACCTATGACGAGGCTGTATCATCGTCAATTGTAAAGATTACAGTCTCGTCAAAATAACGTCTCGCTTCAAAGAGTCCATCCTGTCCCTCCTACTGAGTGTAGCGTTCTCTTGGAGCTGCAGGAGTCCCTTGAGAAAAATGTCTTGGGATAACACCATAACCAGAAAACCGTTCTGGATGATTATAATAAACACGCTATGTACGTGTGAATCCGAAGCACACACGATTGGAGCACACAGATGCCATGTCGGCTGCCATACAGGGAACACGTAACTCCACCTGACACTCCCTGCGTGAGTTCAGCTTTATGAGGGCAAGGTGTATCATGTGTATTGGTCTGGTCTTTCAGCCGATACAGGAGTCTCATCCAACTCGCACATGCTTCATCCAAGCACAGTTCACAGCAAACAATCATTCCTGTATGCTGTTAACAACATCGTTTGCTCTACGGTAGTTAAAGACACTATAGTAAACTGCAGCTGGAACTATGACTTAACTCCTCGAGAATCATGACTTAAACCACTTGAGCATGACGGCTCAACGCCTTGTGAACTATCTAGCCTTTCAAGTGCAACGACCCAACCCCTTAAGTATGACGAGGACGACAACCCTCTGAGTACGACGACTTAAACCCTTGAGTATGATGAATTTACTCCCTTAAAGTGGATGATATTATGCAGAGTCGTTTATCCACATTTTATCATCATGACAAAAATCTCAAAGAATTTTCTTCCATCGGTGTCTACGATCGTAGACACGACTCATGTCCCAATAAGTTCCAACGCTAAGACCGAACGTTATGTATTTACAGAAATGTTGAAGATATACTATCTGCCGTAAACGCAATAGAAGTAAACAAAACGGCAGGGACTGATAACGATATCCAGGGAAAATGAGAATTGAAAAATGAGACTGATAATCATTTGCTACAAGGCGAGTTCCAGATAGATGGAAGTTTGCTCATGTAACATTGATATCAAAAAACGGTTAGAAGTCACTATCCGGAAACTATCGTCCAATTAGCTTAACGTCTGTCGCTGGGAAACTTATGAAAACCATCATTCGGCGCAAAATTGTAAACCAGAAGAAACTACTCGACAAACGATTCTCAGCGGCGTTCTCGAAGAAATCACTCGTGTCTGACAAATCTGCTTGATTGCTTTTTTATATAAATCAACACTTAAGATAAAATCAAAACAGATGATATCATAAATTCAGATGTTCAAAAAGCATTCGGTAAAGTCCCACATCAGAGGTTACTAACGAAGGTTAAGTCACATGATATAGATGGCGTTGTGCTACGGTCGTTAGGAAATCGGTTGACTGGCCGTAAATAAAGAGTTGTGCATAATGGTCAAGACTCAGAATAGTTAGAGGTAACAAGTGGCGTGCCACAAGGATGTCTTGGGACGGGTTCTCTTTCTTATGAATATATATAAATATATATATATATACATATATATATATATATATATATATATATATATATATATATATATATATATATATATATATATATAATGTTGATAGTGGGCTGCATTGTAAGACATCAAAATTCGCAGATACTAAACCGGGAAATAAATCTACAACAGAAACTGAACGTCTGCAGCTTCAAATTGACTCAAACAAACCGATGGACTGAGTTCATTAGTGTTCAATGAACCATAACATCGATGACTGCAAAGTTTTACATAAGAAGGAGAAGGTAAACGACACTGTGAATTTTGTTGAGCTACTGAAGGTAAACGAGAAAACAGACGGGCATAACCATCTCTGGTGAACCTGAAGACAAACAAGCAGTGCACAGAAGCAGTGAAAAGAGCAAACAAAGTTCTCGGACTCATAGTTAAAGCTTTTCAGTTTTAAAATGAGTCACAGCCAACTTACTCTGTATGATTCATCAGCGCGTCCCCATCTTGAATGTTGTGTCCAGTTTCGGTCAGCCTACATGGAAACAGACGTAGAGAGAATGGAAAGAATACAGCGTCGAGCTACCATGGTAATTCCCGGAAAAAGA